>NC_092210.1:77021014-77083646 GCF_043381705.1 Parasteatoda tepidariorum
ACATACATACATACATACATACATACATACATACATACATACATACATACATACATACATACATACATACATACATACATACATACATACATACATACATACATACATACATACATACATACATACATACATACATACATACATACATACATACATACATACATACATACATACATACAAAGAAATTAAGCATGCAAATGTTCAAAAAGGCAAAGAAATTCAACACTTGATTTTCATACTGCATATGATTAAAAAGCAACTTTGTAAAAGAGGCTCAAACAAAAGTAATATCGGGTTTGATTGATTGAATGTAGGGTTTAGTGGCACAAGGTCCAAATGAGGACATGCTGCGCCAAAAAGTAATATCGGGAAAAATATTTATGTTTTGTAAATTAAAAAAAGAGCAACCTCGAAGAAGATAAAAGTGAATGGATATCTATTTATAAAGTAAAAAATTCCGGATCAAATTACGGTTTAAACTACGAGCACTTTGGGTGCCATATTCCATAAGATCCAGCTTTACTGTAAAATGCTATGACATAATGTTTATAGTAATATTTATTTAACCAGAGTGATTCAATAATTTTACAGTAATTATTATTGTAAAAACTGCGATAGAACAGATTTTTTCCGTTATGTGTTCTAATAAAAAATGGATTTTACGGTAAAACGTACCAGCACTCTGAGTGCCGGTACAGTTTACCTTAATTTTATACCATATTTTTTTTACATAATATAAGCATGAAATGAGTGGGCGTATACTTTCGAACAAATATTTAAGAAAACACTGTCAGGATATAAATAAAATATTAAACTATTTTACCGTTTGAGAAGTAGTTGGGGTATTTGTCCCAACTGTAAACCTTCTGCTGAAGTAGCGTCTGATTTTATCTGAAATCCAAGGATCACTCCGAGCTCGTTCCTTAAATCTGTTACGGAACATGATGCTTGGGTAAATACTATATATATCAGCAAAAGAGATATGAAATTTTAAGTGGATGGAAAACCATTTTCTTGCCAAATAACTTCTGGTTTAAGCTAGAAATTTTTACAGAATAAAAAAAAAATATGGTTCTCAACTTGCAAGAAGTCAAATATTTTTTATCGTTTTTCCTCAGAAAATGTTTATGATATTTTTTTATTTGAGCAATAACAGATATGAAATTCAATTCCTCAAAACTATTTTACATTTTATTATTTGTTGAATAAATAACACTTTCAGCAGAATGTCATAAGCTTTTAATGTAAATATTTTTGTCAAAAGTTGAAAATCAGAAAATATCGTTTAAATTTTATTTCGACGCAGAGTATGAAGTAGAATTTCTTATTTTCGATAACTTTTTTAATGGAAAATTTATTCTTTGCAATATTCGTAAATTCTTGACCTTGAATGGAACTCAATTTATAAAATTAAGTTTTGCAACGTTCATAAGTTCTTGTCATTGTAAGGAACGCTATTTATAAACTTCGTCGCACCCATTAGCTTAAGGCAATTCTTCTTCCTAAACATAATTTTTAAATCAGTAATATGTAAATATAACTAATATGTAAATATAGCTAGCGTATTTATGAGTATAATAATATACTTTCATAAGTTCTTATCATTGTAAGGAACGCCATTTATAAACTTGACCCCTTAACTTAAGGCAATTTTTCTTCCTAAACATAATTTTTAAATCACTAATATGTAAATATAACTAATATGTAAGTATAGCTAACGTATTTATAAATATAATTTTATATTCGCCATGTTGATATAAATCATTACTATTTTGCACATACTTGAAATGGATTAATAAAAAAAAACATATCTAACAAATTTTTAAATACAATACTTATTTTTTAAAAGTATAATCATTTGATATTGACAAATTTTCAAATAGATTTAAATTTTTCTAGAAGTTTCAGTTTTTTATGTACTGTGTTTTTTTTTATCACATTATTTTTCTATAACATTATATATTATGTTTTTTGAGAGTAATATAAACTCAGAAAATGTTTGAACAAAACCTTTATTTTGAAAACATTTTGGTGTTGGTGACCTTGACTCTGAATGTTACTAAATTAATCTTGTACGCGGAGAAGAAATTTTGGTAAAATTACCATACAGTATGAAAATGACGTTTCTAATAAAAAAGAAAAGAAAACATGATTCTGGTTATTAAAACCAAAATATACGATATTCAAACCAATAATTTGAAAATTTTTTAGTTTATCGAAACGGAAATTCTAGTTTTCTAAATTCTCTCCTCTTATTACCTAATATTTAGTAAAAAGCACAAAACGGAAAAGTAAATTTAACAGAATAAATAGTTTTTTGCCAAGTTCAAAGGATTTTGATAGAATTACTTAATTTTACCACCTTCATAGAATTTTGTCACACATTACGAAACTGCATTTTATTGTCATTTTTACCACAATCAATACCGAAACGTTTCGGTAAAAATTATCAAGCTTTCTTCGTTCTCATAAAGCCAGAAACACGGCAAATTTTACCGCATTCTAGATGTTTTGACCATATCTAAGAGGGAATATTATTATTGAGCTGTTGTGTTTTACTTAATAAAAATAAAAAATTATTCTCCCTCTTTTTAGAAAAATATTTGATTGTATACTAGGCATACACTGTTAAAGATAGAAACTCAAATATCACGAAACTTTCTTTGTTTTTGACGAAACCGTTTCTCAGTTTGCGCTCCGTGCAAAGGTTTCGTCAAAGTAATGAAATAATTATCGTGATTTTTTTGAGGGAACGAATTTCGTCAAAATTAAAGAAATATTTCGTCATTTAATTTCTTTTTCAAAAAAAAAAACAAACAAACAAAAATGAAAGACTTGTAGTTTCTAATGTACTACCTTTTTTATTAATCACTTTATCATGAGTAATCAGGCACTATATAGATAGAGCAATGACCCCCATATGACAGATAGAACAGAGAGATAAATTACATCCATGCCCAAAGTGGAACTCCTTGCCTACCTAAGAGGAATTATATATATATGACTATTATTTGAAAAATAATTANAACGAACTTAATCTACGTATTAATCTAGGTAACGTAATCATGATATTTATCGGTTATAGAAAGCAGAAAGCCAAGTACTCCAACGCGTTGGAACAATGCCAGATTCTGATTTAAACAAATTCCCGGTTACCGAATGTATCAAATATGATCATGTATCATAACTGTTTTTTTAATATATATAAATATATATATAATATAAATAATAAAAAATTATGAAGTTTTTTTGAAAGTTTGGATTAAGTATATTTCACCTGAATTTTTTTCTTCAGGTTAAATATACACAATTCACTTTACTTACAAATAACTTAAATAGTTATTTGTAATAATATAATTCAGTGTTTTCGTGTTTAATTCTTCCTGGGAAGTTTGTTGATGACTCTGAATTTTATTTACTATTTAAACGTAATTAAAAATATATTGTATATACTGTTTATAAATATTGAAAGTTCAGCAGTAGTGGGAGAAATAAATTTATAAATGCACATACATTATTACAGGTAATTTTTTAATGTCCTTATTATCAAAGTATTATTGGAATGTGAAGTATATAATTTAATGCCAATTAATGTATCGGCACTACAAATATTTCAGGGTATTGAGGTAGATGAATGAATGAGTTAAGAAACAAAATAACTAATAAAATGCAACAAAACAATAAATGTGGATTAAGGCAGGGTAAGAATATGAATATAATATTACAACTAGTAGAAAATTCTAAATTACTTTTTTTATTCACGTACTTATATACCCATAGTCATGTACTTATGCACAAATTATCATATACTCATTACTTTTTTATTGCTTCAATTACTTTTTTTTACTCTTCCATAAAAGAGATTAATTTTTAAGCATGATAGTATACTGCTCTAAAAGATTACATAAAATTATACTTGCAGATGGCAAAGAAATCTGAGGATTTTTTTGCGCTAAATATGATTGAAAAGCAAAAAAGTGAAAAATACATTGCATGCATGCATGCATGCATACATACATACATACATACATACATACATACATACATACATACATACATACATACATACAAAGAAATTAAGCATGCAAATGTTCAAAAAGGCAAAGAAATTCAACACTTGATTTTCATACTGCATATGATTAAAAAGCAACTTTGTAAAAGAGGCTCAAACAAAAGTAATATCGGGTTTGATTGATTGAATGTAGGGTTTAGTGGCACAAGGTCCAAATGAGGACATGCTGCGCCAAAAAGTAATATCGGGAAAAATATTTATGTTTTGTAAATTAAAAAAAGAGCAACCTCGAAGAAGATAAAAGTGAATGGATATCTATTTATAAAGTAAAAAATTCCGGATCAAATTACGGTTTAAACTACGAGCACTTTGGGTGCCATATTCCATAAGATCCAGCTTTACTGTAAAATGCTATGACATAATGTTTATAGTAATATTTATTTAACCAGAGTGATTCAATAATTTTACAGTAATTATTATTGTAAAAACTGCGATAGAACAGATTTTTTCCGTTATGTGTTCTAATAAAAAATGGATTTTACGGTAAAACGTACCAGCACTCTGAGTGCCGGTACAGTTTACCTTAATTTTATACCATATTTTTTTTACATAATATAAGCATGAAATGAGTGGGCGTATACTTTCGAACAAATATTTAAGAAAACACTGTCAGGATATAAATAAAATATTAAACTATTTTACCGTTTGAGAAGTAGTTGGGGTATTTGTCCCAACTGTAAACCTTCTGCTGAAGTAGCGTCTGATTTTATCTGAAATCCAAGGATCACTCCGAGCTCGTTCCTTAAATCTGTTACGGAACATGATGCTTGGGTAAATACCTGCTACACAAGTTTAAATTTACGTCAAGCCAAGTTTTTTTTTTGTTCGAAAAAGTTTCAGGATTATCTGTTATTAATCAATCTTTTGTTTCTAACCCTCTAAAAAATTGAAACGTTTGGCACAGGCGCTTACTTGAATCACACATTTATTATTCTGACAAACTCTTCGATTTTTATTTTCAGTTCTTTAACTTGACACGCGAACTTTTGGATGAAGGAAATGTATCAGTATTAAAGTTTGAAGTAAACGAGACGAATCACACAATATTCATACAGTTATTACATTCGAATATCATAGATTCTTCCAACCCCAACAAAACTAGGGGCTCGACATCCCACGCGGATCTTATGATACCCGGAGGTTGTGGAAGTTTGATTACACCTGTTACAAATGGGATGATCACAAACCAAGCGCTCACAGGACAATGATTCTTCTGATAGGGTGGATGCAGGAGTTATTCATCCTCCGCTTCCCGTCACCATGGCTACCAAGTTCCACGTGGGCGTCTTTTGAACATTATAGTGGGGAATGTCGATTCAGGGATTTTGCACTGGGGGCGCTGAAGATTCCGTCGGAGTGGGGATCATAAAAAAAAGTGTATTTAGTACGCCAGAAAGGAAAAGTGTCGACTGGGATTTCTGGAGATGAATGAATTTCGATCTTCATTTCAGGAAAAACGAGAGAGACGTTTCGTCTCTTTCAGTTGAAAAAAAGATGAATGTAACAATATATTGGATGAAGCTGAATTTTAATTTAGATACAAAGCTGAAAATTCGAATGAGGAATTTTATTTCTCTCAAGACGTTTGTTTATTAAAAAAAGTATTTTGAAAGCTTGATGGTTACGTATTGTTGCTGTCTAGATATTTTTTTTAATTTGATGCAGGAGTAATTAAAGTAAATTACCCAGAAAAAAAGATGACATCAAAGATGTTTATGAAACCTCGCTAACTGATGAAACTGGAACCCATATAGTTTTTCATAAGACGCTTTTAACTTCACAAAATTTACTAAATCCTCGCATATGCTCAGTTAAAAACTTGCATAGACGAATCAAATAGTCATGATTATGTTAACTAATTATTTTAAAAAGCTTTGAAAAGAAAAAACGAAGACTGGGAAATAAATTTTATGCTCAGTAAAATTAATGTAGTTATATATATATGCTTTCAGAACAAACAATAAGTCAAAGCGATCCGATTTGCCTTAATTTAATATAATCTTAATCATTTTGCATTATTAATGAAGATTATATAGATATTTTTAAGGATGTCATGTGAATGCAGTGAATGAAATATAGATAAATTAATTAAAAAATAACTATAATACAATAAAAAAATAACTAAGTGTGGGGATTTAATCTTAGACTATGCTTTATATCTATCTAGACTATGAATGGGATTTAATCTAGACTATGAAACTTTCATCTATCAAAAGATACCTCAAGATAGAATGGAGTTAACATGTCTTATATACTAGTGATTTGGTATTTTAATATTTGTAGTGGTAGTTACACCACATAAGTACAACATTGTGTTGCTGTCCATTTTATTTTTTATTTCTATTTTACAGAAGCTTTAAGACCGAAACTTATGTAAGTTTCAAACCTTTCCTGATCGATCCGCGCTGAATTTAACGTCATATTAAATTAGTAAGATCCCCCCTGTGCTAGATGACATTATTAGTTATCATCATTTCTCGATTGCTGCTAATATATGGTATCGAGATACATAATTTCCAAAATGAATTTTTCATCAGTTATACTTTCGAACATTATCCAACGTGATAAAATACTCGAATTTTAAATGTATCTCTGATATTAACAACAATGTAAGTTACAATCATTTTCCAACAGAAGCAAGAAAAATTGATGGTTGTTCCAAATCCAAATTATTCCAATTATTACAAATCCAAATTATTCCAAATCCAAATTATTCCAATTATTCCAAATCCAAATTATTCCAAATCCAAATGATTCCAAATCCAAATTATTCCAATTATTCCAAATCCAAATTATTACAAATCCAAATTATTCCAATTATTACAAATCCAAATTATTCCAAATCTAAATTATTCCAATTATTCCAAATCCAAATTATTCCAAATCCAAATTATTCCAATTATTACAAATCCAAATTATTACAAATCCAAATTATTCCAATTATTACAAATCTAAATTATTCCAAATCCAACTTAAATTATTACAAATCCAAAATACTGCCGATAGTAATTTTGACTACTACCTCGACTTAGCTAAAGTGATTAAACGCCTATAAGAGTCCTTTGTTTCATGACAATACTAATTTTAATGGTTTCCTGAGAGGTATAGAAAATAAATTTATCTTCATATTGTCACCAAACAGAAATTATCGTTCATCGCATTGCCTAGTAAAAAAAAATTTTTATAACCGTCATTGATCTAATTTTTGAGTTTAGGACTACTAATGCTCAACTACGTAGCCTCGTAATTTTGAAACCAATCCAGAATACAAGAGAACTCCTGGATCAAATATTGGGAGAAATTTGCCTTCATGGTGTGCTTTTTGATGGAACTAACCCGGATTTGCTTTACATGGAGAGGAAAACCATGAAAACCTCCCATGGTTAGCCTAGTGGTAAGGGGATTCTAACCCATGATCTGTCTACTGCTGAGGATATTTTACTTCAGCACTGTGGTTGCTGAAAGCCGGATGTGAAATTCGTATCGACTAGTCATCACTAGGATTCCAACCCGGTTCACCTCATAGGAAGGTTCACCTCTATCCCCTGAGATATCACGGCTTGCATAGTAAATATTTTATTTTATATCCGTCGTTGAACAGCCAAAGCAATTTTTGGGCTTACGACTACTAATGTTCAACTACTTAACCTTGTAATTTTGAACCCAGTCCTGAACTCTTGGATCAAGTATTGGGAGGACTTTTTGATGGAACTAACCCGCATTTGAGTTGCATGGGGAAGAAAATCACGAAAACCTCCCACAGTTATCCTGACGGTAAGGGGACTCTAACTCATGATTCGTCTACCACTGAGGATATTTTACGTCAGTGCTGTTGTCGGTGCAAGCCGAATGCGTAATTCGTATCGACCAGCCATCGCTGGGATTCCAACCCGGTTCACCTCATAGGAAGGTTCACCTCTATCCCCTGAGATACCATGGCTTGCCTAGTATTGTTTGTCTAAGATAGGTACTCTGACCGCCACTGAGTCTGCGGCAGTCTGGTGCTATGGAAACAAGAAGAGGGCATTTTAGGGAGGGTGGCTTCGATGAAGAGGTCTCCTTTTCTTTCGCCGAAACCAGTCCAAGAGCATCCCAAGAGCAGCACGCATCCCAACACGAAATAATCATATCTCGTTACCATAGTCACCGCCACAGCTCCAGACGAATGTCTTGCAGAGTACTTATCGTAGACAAACAGTAAGTATTCAGAATTTTTAGCTGTAAACCTTGGCTGATGACATCACATGCTACTATCGTTTCCTGTATGATAATTGCAAGTAGAATTCCTCGCCAATTGAAATTTCGAACACTTTGTGATTTACTAAATTTCTTGAATTTTAATTGAAGGTATGCATCTGGTGTCAATATAATTTAAAATGGTCGTTTAAAAAGGACAAGTAAAAGTTTTCAGTATTTTATCCCTAAAGCGAAGTCTTAACTAAATTCTTTAAACAAACTAATCGTCAGATAACGAGATATCTAAGAAAAAGAATAAACTGATCGGAAATTTTTTTTAAAAAACGTTTTCGAGTATATTAAAAATAGAAATTTAGTCTGTTTTTTTTATCAGAAAAAAGGAAACGTAAAGTGCATTACTTTTGTAATAATTTCTACTACCTATTATACATTTTTCGTTTGGGTCTTATAAAAACAGATTTTTTTTTCTGTACTTGAAAAACGTAATTTTCAAAACTAATTTATCCTTCCTTCTTCAGAATTGGATACTTGATAATCTTATTTTTGCCCTTGTTTTTTCCTCCTGTTATTTTCTACGTTTTTCGATCACCATCGAAATAGTTCAATCTAAGCCTGGCCTCCCTCTCATAACTTAATTTATCGCTCTCCATTCAATTAATATTGCGTATTATTATTCCTATTCAGCTGTTATTACTCATTATTACCATTCGATTATTATTACTTATTCGATTCTATATTAGGTTGCAGAGCAAAGTTTTTCAAAATGTATTTTAAAAAAATATTTCAAAAAGTAAGAACCACAAAAATTTAAAAATACAGAGAAAGCAGGGAAAATAAAAAAGATTAATGAAAAGAGAAGATGAGAAATTATTAAAATAAAATATTTTTGAAGATATGAAAATTTTTTTATTTTTTTTTAAAATTATAAAAAAGCCGGAAAACAAAATAATGAAAAGATTTAACCTCTTCATCAGCTCACACAGTTATATCCTCAAAAAAGAAGTGCTTTCTAATATTGTATCAATATAGCCAAAGCAAAATATATCAATACAATAGTGTGATGAGCACTAAAAAATTTAAAGGAAAATAGAATACATTAAGCAAAATATATGTACGAAAATGGAACATATCAAGCAAAAAACAGAAAATAAATTGTAACGAAAATATACAATAAAACACAAAACAAAAGCTATAAAGTGAGGAATTCAAATGAGGTTAGAAGCGTAAGCAGAGGGTACTTTTATGGCGTAAATGGATGGCGGTGCGCAAAATGGATGCGCGCAAGGTAATAATATTATGCTGAATAATTTAAAGTTTGAAATTAGTAAGGTTGATATTTAATGTGAATTTTAATATATTTTAGGAAATTTACATTTATTTAAAGAAAGAAACATGATTTGCTCGTTTTGCACATATTTTTAGCCACGGATTTGCGCGAATTGGATTTTCACATGGAAAAAATATAAATTAACAACGAAGTTTTTAGTAAATTAATTAATAATAACATACAATTAAATTTATTTACAATAATATACAATTAACTCAATGATTTAATATAGAACTTAATTACATTAGTTGGGTATCCATTGTTTTTTTTTATTTATCACATTTTGAAAGAGTTTGTCTATTTGCTTTTTGGATAAATAAACATTAATACATATTCCTTTAGTTCTTTTAATTTAATTAAAAATGGCATTTAAATAAATGCTTTTAGAAAAATAGGAATTCCAAGTTATTAGTTTATTTACATTGAAATTAAAATCATTACTTTTATCGTATAAATTAACAAGGCAGATATTTTCTTTTTTTAATACACAAATCCAAAAAAAAATTGAAATTAATATTATCATCATGATTACGAAGCAAGATTAATTCCTCGGGGTAAATATTATTTTACAAAATTGTATGATCATGAAAATTAAAGATCATCAATAAATCTAAAAACTAATTTAATATTAAGTGTATAATTTTTTTCATAATAGTGTAAAAATAAGTTAGCTAAGAGAGATCAAAACTTAGATCCATGAGGAATTCCAACACTTTGAATAATATATATATATATATATATATATATATANATATATATATATATATATATATATTAAAAACGAGCTCAAAATTTAGAGAAAACATGGAAAAATTACAAAATAATGAAAAAAACAAAACAAATATTTTAAAAAAATCATAAAAATGGGGGAAAAAAAATATATAATCTCATCATCAACTCACAGGATTCTTTCCGCAAGGAAAAGTGTTTTCTAATATTGTATCACTATAGCCAAAGCAAAATATTTCAATACAAAATACAATATTAGAAAGCACTCCGTTTTGCGGATATAATCATGTAAGCTGATGATGGGATTATATCTTTTTTTTCTTTCCGGAATTTTATTACTTTTTTAAAATAATTTTTTTCTTCTCTTTTTTCATTATTCTGTCATTTTCAAATGCCTTCTCTACATTTTGAATTTATTTTATGAGTTCCATATACTTGCAGCGTATGCGCAGTAAATAAAACTTATTGATTTTCTTTATAATTTATTTCGTTTTTCTCTTTTTTCCTTTTGTCCTTTTTGTATTTATCTATTATACTCTCCCTCTCTCTCTATATATATCTCTGTGTGTGAAATTTCATTATTTCAACGGTTTTTTAACGCTATACTCATAAGATTTTTATAGAATTCGAGCTATGAGTCTATCGTTATGCGTTTAAGTTAAGGGAAGAGAAGAATTTTGTCTCAATTCTTGAATCAAAATAACTTCCTTCAGAGGTGATCACCATCACACATAATTGAGGCATTTCATTGGTCCGAAATCTCGGATCCAATATTAGTCCTATTGGAGCGAATCTTCTCTAAGAAATGTTTTCGCCTTGTAATGTTCGAACTGACTTGTCGAAATGATACAGCTATCATCCCATCCTACATACAATTAGTGCTGTGAAAAAAGTTTCTCTAAAATTTTTGTTTTTGGATAAGAAGTTAAAATGTAGTTTTATTTTCTAACGACTAATATTTGATAAATAAAAGAATGGAAGCAGTTTTACAAGAACTGTATCTAACATGTTTTCGATAAAAATTTTTTAAACAATTTTCTTATATTATGAAATTAAATACAACTTTTTAATATTGTATCACTAAGCCTAAATGAAGTATCATCATCATCATAGTTGACTGTACAGTTCAATGTGAGCCAATGCCTTCCTCCGAAGATTTCTCCATGACGACTTCCGATTTTTCTTAGATCTCCAATTTTTTTCATTAACTGTGAGAAAATCAGACTCCACTAAGTCAGTCTATCTCAACCGCGGCCGTCCCCGCTTACTTTTTCCAGTGGGTCAAAAAAGCAGTATATTTTTTATTGTGTTGCCGTCACTCATTCGAATCACATGGGCGATCCAATTCATTCTATTTATTTTTATGCATTTAATAATATCAGGTTATTTATAAATCTTGTACAGTTCAAAGTTAAATCTCCTTCTCCAGTTATTGTTTTTATTTACACCACCATTTATACCCCGCAAAATCTTTCTCTCAAATATTGCGATACAATTTTCCTCCAATTTCGTCACTGTCCAAGCTTCAGAAGCGTATGTCAAGACTGGCCGGACAAGAGTTTTGTAGATTAAGAATGAAGTATAAGTAGATTTTTAAAAACAATTTATTCGTATTTACGAAAATTTATTCGTATAAATACAAAATAAATCTTATCTTTGAATAATTGTTTTAAATCTCAGACATATTTATTTATTTTACAAATTAAAATATGATTTTTTAGACATTTTATTTCAAATCTCGATTGTTCGTAAAGAATACTTCCAATAGAAAAAAAAACTTTTTTATTTATTTATTTAGAAACGATTTTCATGCATAGAATCATTGCTTCAGTTTTCGAACTTCAATATGGTTGTAATAAACGAGTAACAAAATGAGAGATCACGTACAGAACTTACAACAGAAACTCAATTTATATTGAGCCAAAATGAAAGGAAAGAAAAGAAAAAGAATTTTAAATTCTTTTATTTCAAAGTTCAATAAAGAAATAAATTTCTGGGGCTGAAAAGGAAAATCTTTTCTTTTTCGAATGAAAGCGACTAAAGTTTTAAAACAACATTGAAAAATAAAAAGCTGACACTATTTATTTTTCTCTAGTGAGAGTTTTATAATCGAGATAAATATCTAAGCACAATACGGAAAGAGGGGGATAATATATACAAAAATAAAACTTTGTTTTATGATTTTTTAAATAATATTATTAATTAAAATATTTACAAACAATCCATTTTACTATTTTATTTTATTTTATTTTATGACGACCGTTGAACAGCCGACCCAATTTTTGGGTTTACGACTACTAATGTTCAACGCCGTAGCCTTGTAATTTGGAACCAATCCAGAAGACAAGGAAACTCCTGGATCGGTACCCCCAGAGGTATTGATTTGTTATGGGAACATGGAGGACTTTGAGACTCGACAGATTTAACGTGCATCAGTCACCATTTACTACACGGGGAGTCTTCGACCGGCGGGGACCGAACCCACGAACTCTTGGACATGGGCCCGGCACTCCACTGACCAGGCCATCCCGGCCTAGTAGCGACAATTTAATTTTACGTTGATTAACTAGCAGCGTTACATTACACACTCAAAGGATGGACATCGACAATAACAGTACAATATGAAATAGCTAGTCACGTCACAGGTATTTTTTAAAAAATTTTTTATTATTTTTTTAAAATTTTTTTTTAAAAATTTTTATATATTTCTTTTTTTTACATTTAACATAAATGGCCATCACGGGTAGCTGAAAAGCTCCGGACTCACTGTCTGTCCCCAGGAACTGGGAACAGGGTCAGTGGTGAAGCGTGTGTGGTGATCAATCACGTTGGCTGCTAATCCATTTTACTATTGCAAGTAATATATTAAAAATAAATGTTTGCAAATATTAACTACCGATGGGTTATTATGCAGTAATTTAACTATTAGCTGAAATCAGCTCTTTGTACTGATTAAAAAAAAGTAAATAATGAATAAACCAGCATACGTTACATTACACATTATTTTCAGAAATATTCAATTTTTTTTCCTGGATCTTGTGAAAAGCAAGTTACTTTGAGTAAAAATGTCTGAATTAATTGATTAAATAAATGTTTAGGTAACAATAAGCAACTCCGTATATTTATGGTTCACAAAGCAGCCTCACAAAAGCAGTGACGTAATTCAAAAATTTCTTTTTTGTATTGAAACCATCATTAGGTATGAAAAATAGTCTATATCTAAACTTCCACTTGATAACACTTGCAGTATAATGACTTCATGATTAATCAATAGCAATTAGGGACAATTTCTGAGTTTCGCAAAAAAACCTCTTTTTTTGAAATGACGCTGTCGTTGCAAGGGCTCAATAATATTACATATTCATACATTAATAATTATGGAATAGATTTCAATGTAATTTATTTTTATAAGTACTTTTCTTAATTCTGTGGTGACTCTTATGAGCTAATTAGGTCTTTAAGGCTGAGTATATACAATGCCCGAGGGCTAAGCTGTCATTTTCTGGACCGGTAGATTTAAGGTTGAATCCCAAAACAGACACTACACATTTCCTCCATTCCTTAAATACACGGAGAGTTTCAAAGGCAATCTACTCTTCAAGTGAGCCTTGACTACGAGAACAGAGTTCTCAGAAGCAGACATAGATGGCAGCACCACAGCTTTGCCTATAACCATCAGAATTCTTTGGCTGATCAACTCTTTCCATCGTCTAGAATAGATCCATCCATCTCTCCAGGCTCCATGCTGAATCCAATTCTCGTGCTGAATGTCATTACTAAATCATTTCACTAAAGTACATTCTACAGATATAGATGTCTTGATGAAACACAACTTTGCCACAGCTTAAAGTTTTCGGCAACTATTTTATACCGAAAGTATTGTAGTGAAACACAAATAAATCCTTGGTTTTAGGTGTCGTGGAACACAAATGCTTTTTTTCACCACTATTAATATAAAATAGTTGCTCCCCTTTTTTGAATTCATTAAGGCTAATTTTTTTTTATTTCCAATGGCAGATCACAAGACAACTGTAGACAATAACATGAGAAACAGAAGGAAAGATGAACAATGCAACAAAAACAAAACTATAGTGAGTCTATAGATCGTTCATTTTGAGATGGGCTCTCCAATACTTCTTTTCCACAAGTGACTAGAGTTTAGTGCGGAGCTGTGCCTAATGTGGTAGCGCTAAATTTTCGAATACCAATAAAATATCTCTATAAAGCATAAAAACAAAATGGTCTAATGCAGTTTTCTGTTGTTGTCGGGACATTTTTGTTTGCCGCAAAATCACACGGTAGAATCCAGTTTCCCATATTAATTTCCCTATATGTTTGGTTGTCATCAAAAGAAATTTAATAAAAATCATAAAGATATTGTTTTCCTATGAAATATTTTTGTATCCCTAATAAAAAAAAATATTTACCCGCAATATTTATTTTTCTTATTCTACTCAACTATTATTACTTTTTTGATTTTGATTGTTTTCTAAATTAAGAGTTTAAAAATGCTGTTTCTTTATTGCGACGCGATTCTATAATATTAACTGATTACAATAGATTTTAAGATAAATTTATTTGAATCAGTGTCTAAACTTATTAACCGTCTCACAATGATTATTTTTTTGTTTAAATGACATTAACGAGGCATAATTAGCATATTATGCCATTATATGCTATTGCGTTAAAGAAATTTGATAAATTGTAACTAATATATCAGATTGTTTGGTAAGCGAAAATATTAAATTATGGTTGTGCGCTAACTAACTTTGTAATAACAATATGCTTTTAATTTTGAATGTAACTGAACAAAATTATTCATGTTCGGTAGTAGTTCTTCATAGAATCATCAGGGAAATATTAGGGTTTGGAAAAAGGGGCAAGAGCGTAAGCAAACAGAATAATTTTTAGTACGTATAAATAAAGTTAATTTTCAACATTCCTAGAATTAACTGCTTTATGCCAGGAAACAACAATTATTGCAAAGCCATCATCTTGGTTGGTGAACAGTTGCGAACATGAAACTTACCCCCTACTGCAATCCAAAAGAGTCAATTTTTTTTTTTATGATGCGATTTAAAGTACGAATAGTTAGTTTAGAATGAATGCAACCACTGATTCTTAAAATAAAATTAGTTTGTGCATCAAGCGTATGGCACAGAATGATTTTTAAGATGAATTCGAATTAGGCCTAGCAGAACAGAGACATATAGAAATAAAATAGTATAAAATGAAGTAATACAATTGAAAAATTTCTAAAAATTGAAATATCACAACTAAAAACATACATTTTGTATCAGTGCTCTTTCGTTTTTTTTTTGTATATGTATAGCAACACGCAAAACGACAGCTAACTGACGTCATTATCTACACCATTTTAAACAATATACTGACGGTACCTAAATTATTCCAAAATTAGTGTTTTTGGACGCGAAAGTAATTCACAAAAAAATAGTGCAGTTGAGTTAAGTGTAAGCATTCTGAATTATTGGTATTTAGATTTTACTACACTTTTTAAAATGCATATATGAACTCATGTTTAGACGTGAACTTGAAATAAAGTTCTCCTTCGCACATTTTTTTGTTGTTGTTCAACATCGAATTTGGAGAACTATTTCACCACAGTTCTAACAGCGTAGAGTATTCCTTTAGTTTCATAGAAGGTTGAGATTTCATATTTAAAAATGCAATGTTATCTTGAAAATTAATGAATTAATTCAGAATTTTGATTGTATGTGAAAAAATGAATATAATCGAAAACTATTATACTACAAACTTGAATACCAATTATATAAATAGTACTACTAAAACTAGGTTATATATAGTAATTATGAGATCGAATTATTACTATTTAATTTAAAAGAGAAGTGATGACAGGAAATACTTAGACAAAATATATGTTGCAGATTCCTTCCCTTTATCTTTAGCATTATTCTTTTATTCCTAAGCATTATTCTTACTTCTGTCTGATACAGGATATAATGAGATTACAAGGAAATTAGATTGAAAGTAAGATCCATTACCTGAACTTTTTATCTTCATGACATTAAGGGTTAAGAAAAAGAATTTTGAAATAAAAGAAATGTCTTTGAGGTGGTAGAAGTTTATAAACACGGTCTGTTTATTTTATTTACAAATATTTTCAGAATAAATTTAATGGTGATATTCTTGTTCCTCTTGGGTGCAGACAACTCAATTATGAACAAACCATAAACTATTTCGCATAGTTTATTTAATACAAAATTGTAAAAAAAACAACAAAAAAACAAGTTTTTTCGCTCATTTTAACTGACAAGAATGATTACGTACTTTGAGAAAAAGACGCAGGTCAAGATACTTTAGGCTGTCATCAGTATAAAATTAATAAAAGTTATTATAATTATAACTTTTATTAAATGAAGTTATTAATAAAAGTATAAAATTATAAAAAGTTATTTTCCTTAAAGCTCTTCATTTATGAAAAAGCTGGGACTTCATGGAAGGGGAGTAATATGGCGTAACTACCACTACAAATATTAAATACCAAATCACTAGTATATAAGACATGTTAACTCGATTCTATATTGAGGTACCTGTTGATAGATGATGGTTGACATATTCCTTAAATATAATTCCCCACAAGGCGACTAATTTGACTGCATTCATTGGAATTTAACAACAAAATTTATCTATCATCATTTATTTATATTTTCCTATGCTGATAAAGCGTTGATTAGATCAACATCGAAACGAAAGTCTTAAAATTAAAAGTTATTTCCCTTTATTGCATTGCATGATGTTTAAGATACTTGGGTATCATTTTGAAATTAACTGACAGTAAACAAGTTGCAGTTTAGTTTTAAAAATTTATACTTATTTGTATAAAATAAATTGCGTTCAATCAACTAATGTAATTTAAGTAAAGAATGCAAATTAAGTATTTAAAATTTCAAGGTAATATTTAGAATGAACTTCTCACACTATTGGTAAATAATTTCTTAGGCGGACATAATTTAGCGAGTTACAATAAAAATCAAAAATTAAATACGAATTCAAAAAAAATATAAATAATCGATGAAATTTCAAAGATAACAGAGCAAAATGATTAGGTTTAAAATTTATAATGATTTAGTAATCTGAATTTGGATTAATAGAATTTAAAATGATTAATAAAATATATCAATTTGCGAATATGGAATGAGTTTGAACTAGTTGTATAGATATTTAATTTGAATAATTTTCAATATTGATGTAACTAACTGCTTATAGTAAAAAAAATATTGCAAAACAATCAGTTGCGAAATTACTACGAAGCGAGCAGGATTCAGAGCCTCCTATCATTTAATGAAATTCACAAATGCTCTCCCCAATTGATTAGGCATTCGTTCCATTGTGAAAGTAGTAGCACAAAGTCATGCTCATGAAAATTAGTAGACAGCCAGATAATTCTCGAAGGCTGTCCTTATAAGAGGTGAACGCTCTCCATTTTTTAATGTGATTGATATCTTTTATAACTGTGTAAGTCCAACTGGCAAAAAAATATGTTTTATGAGTGATTACTAAACAGACAACATCAATGGTAAATGAACGGAAATATATAGTATAACAAAGAAGAAAAGATGAACAGTAAATGCATTAATATAAGATATCTAAATAAACTGCGAAGATTCTTAAAAATTTCCTTCTCTGCTAAGGTAAGTTTGGAATCTAATTAAACTACCGCAGTTTCATGATTAGATGATACTCTTCAAAGGTCACATGATTAGATGTTTCAAACAGAGTATTATTTCTCAGACTTTTGAAAGAAGTCTTCGCACTCAAAGTTTGTGTTTAAAATTAGGAATCTCGGTAAGCAGTTTTATTTCTTCAAGCATCAACTACTGTGACGAAGAGTCAATGACGAAATCTCTCACAAAATTTGTTTTTTGAATTCGAGCGTAAGATGTAACAGCAAAGAAGACTTCATTTACTTTAAATTAACTTTTTTTGTGAATAATGTTTTTTTTTGTGCATAATTTTAATGTAATATTGTGTTATTATTTTGATGCAATCTGCAGAGCCAGATAAAATTACAACAAATTATTCATTTGCGTATAACTTCAATACATCAACTATCGATGGAAAAATCACAATTTTCAAGAAATATAAAAAAGCGAAATTGTTAGAGCGCATCGCTTTCGTAAGGTCTGTTATGAGATTTTTAGCGGAAATCGAAAATTATAACAAAAATAATGAGCTGATGTTTTTGTTTCCACAAATGCAATTTTCTTAATTTTCGCCTACTTGAAAAAAATAGAAGTTTCGTAAATCATTTGTTTTATGTTTCCAATTTAAAAAAAAAATTCTTTTCATTTTTTGTTTCCATTCTGTTGATAATTAGATTAATTTGAAATTAATATTCAATATAAATTCAGTAGATTCCTACTATTTCCATTAAAACGGATATTTAAATTTGGAATTAAATTGCGTGTATCTATTCTTGAGTTTCAAAAATATCTGTCACATTCAATTATGTAATTTAAAATAATAATATACCATTATCAATTTAAAAATGTTTCAGAAATACTCTGTAAAAAATAAAAAAGAGAG
The DNA here is from genome assembly GCF_043381705.1 of Parasteatoda tepidariorum. Taxonomy (NCBI): domain Eukaryota; kingdom Metazoa; phylum Arthropoda; class Arachnida; order Araneae; family Theridiidae; genus Parasteatoda; species Parasteatoda tepidariorum. The sequence goes on from NC_092210.1 coordinate 77,039,908, forward strand.
TTTGTGTGTTTCTCTTAGAATTTCAGAATTGTTACTGATAGGGTTCTGATAATTAGAAAGCGGGTGTGTAGGGAAAAGTTGGTTTCAAATCACATTGCGAAGAATGTTTAAACAATGATTATTTCTTCTTTAGTTTAATATTACGCATTGTAGCAAAAAAAAGAAGAAAAAAAAACTGCGGATTTTTTTTAGATAATTTTCAAATTGTTCTCATCGTTAGTAGGACGAAAGGCCAGGGTTGGTAAAGGTTTTTTTTAAAATTTTTATTTTTATTTTTGAAGACATTTCCTATCAATCCCCACGATTAAAAAGGCTTCCCAATTTTTTCCCGTTCAGATTCAAAATTTTTTCTTAGTAGTGTTTATCCATCGTAATTTTTACGAGCTTTTGAATGCTGAAACATTGAATTTCTTTTTTAACAAATCTATCACCATATCACTAAATGTTGATTTTTAACTTTTGGTTCTGCTAGCATTAAGTAACTTCTGTCCTAGTAGGAAGATGCCCTTATAACATGAAGAACATCGTTTGTTACTAGGTGAGACGTTTTTCTGCTTTTGGAAGGTCCTATAATATTTCTGCAAAGAACTTTTATAGAAACGAATTTTTTCCTTCTATTTCTATTGACTGGTAGTTTTAACTACTCGCAAGAAAAAACCTGTCTGGAGAAGAAAAGGAAGACACAAAATACGGGTCTCTCATTTATTCTAAAATAGTCATAACTTGGTTATAACGATCTGCAAATAACTGCAGCTGATTTCTTCTTATCTATACAATGGAAAAAACGAATCCAATGTGTAGATTGTTTTGTCAATTTCTTGACACACGCAGTGACGAAACATTTCACCATCTTATATTTAGTCCTTAAATTTTAACCATCTTCATAATTTCTTCGAAATTCCTTTCTTCTCCATAAGTGATTTGATGTGTTGCAGGCGAAGTATGAAGCGCCGGTAGAATGCCTAGGCATTGCATGTAATGCCGGACTCGTTCTATAGAATGACAAATGCTTTTGAAGCAAAGCATGAAAAAAGGCTTTCATCAGGCTGTTATATAAATAACGTGCATTCCTCAAGAAGACAAATTTTATTCTGAAGAAATAAAAAGAGTGACATTAAAAAGTTTATTAAGAAAACGTAAAGAAAAATTAAGTTTTACAAAAATAAAATTTTTGCTTTAATTAAGCGAAAAAATATTATATAAATACTATAAATTTTTTTAATTTAATTTCCTTTTTCTAACGTCTTTCAACTACTGCATGGTTTTGAAATAGAAAAAAAAAACAATTATTAATATTGCGTTTTTCACCTCCCAAAGAAGAACGTTTATTTTTAAAATTGTTAAAATATTATAATCTGACAGAAATTTACAAATAAATGCGGTATCTCATTAAAATTCATCACATAATATTTATATCATCACAGAATATTTTTTTAAAAGGAAGGTAACTAGATGATTTTTATTAATGAACTGAAACTTTATTCAAGTTAATTAAAATAATCTCTGTGTAAAGAAGAACGTTTTAAAAACATGCCAAATTTATTATTAATACTTATTTTATTCAATTTCTTTCCCATTACTCTTTTCACCGAAAATTCCAAAATTCCAATTAAAGCGCAAAATTGTAAAAAGGTTACGATTGGGTTTTAATATTTAGCTAGAATTCAATTACTATTTAGACAAAGCGCAGGAAGAAATTAATTTTTAACAATATAAATTTAATTACAAACATTATGACTTCTAAAGTAAGAAATTAATTAAGAAAAGGAAATATTTATTTCATTTGGTTGTTCTTGTCTGAAAAACATACGAAGCAATGAAATCTAATTTGTATTTTATCCTAAAATAATTTCGAAATTTCTGAGTCTGATAATACTTAAATATGCAAGATCCACTTTTTAACGCCAATTACTGTCTTCTTCAATTGATTTAGAAATAGGAAATTTATCTTGTACTTAATCATTTACTGTCGTTATCTGTAAGGCGTGGTGCAATTATTCGAAAAGTATTTCTATTTTCCTTCAACAGCTTATCTCTAGTATGAGAAATAATATAACACAGATTACAGTCCTAAATAATTGAGAGCTCTAAATGTAATTGTCTTTCGTATATCTCGTTAATTGTTCTTATTCCTCATCCACATATATTTAAACTTGCGCAACAAAGCCAAATACTTAATTAGAAAGAGTTATTTTCTAACCGGAATGGTAAATAATTTTAATTTGTACAATTCAGTTTATTGCTTAATATACACTCTATAACAAAAAAAATCGACACACAGAGAAAGAGTTGTCCGATTGAAACGAAAATTGGTGGATACAAAGACAATGTAAAGAATAGTAAATGATTAAAATTTCAGAACAATTGAATAATTTATTGTAGAGTTACAGTAACAAGTTCAATAGGGTGTTGACCCGTCTCTAGCCTGGATACAAGCTGCCACACGGCGTGGCATAGCCCGATAAAGCTCCCGGATGGTCTCTTGCGGTATTTCCTGCCAAATTCGATCCAATTGTCGAACGAGGTCATCAACATTCCGCCCAAGATGCAATCGCCCTCCCATCCTATCCCAGACATGCTCGATGGGAGAGAGATCTGGTGATCTGGTAGGCCAAGGAAGAGTTTGACAAGCTTGCAGACAGTTCATAGCAATACGTGCCGTATGTGGTCTGGCATTGTCCTGCTGAAAAACCAGCCCAGGGCACTGCAAAAGGAACGGTAGCAAAACAGGTCTTAGGATGTCGTCGACGTACAGCTGTGCAGTAAGTGTACCTCTAATGACGACCAAAGGTGTCCGGCTGTCAAAGGAAATGGCACCCTAGACCATAATGCCTTGTTGAGGGCCGGTGTGGCGTGCAATAGTGAAGGCAGGATCCCCCCTCTGCCCTGTGCGTCTCCAAACACGTCTTCGATGATCATCAGGACACAGTTGGAGGCGGGATTCGTCGCTAAAGACTATACGTCCCCAGTCGGCATCATTCCAGACTGATCAAGCGTCGATTTTGCGCGTCTTAGTGCGTTCTTGGTGCGTCGATTTTTTTGTTATAGAGTGTATGTAGCCATGTGTGTGTTTCAGTGTGTGTGGTGCACTGTTAGAAATTTCATCCGGAAATTACCGTAAAATAACAGGCAGCAGTCTGTCCATCCGATCAACCCTAAAGATTACGCAAAGGCTACCTTTACAGTTTTGAAACTGTTTACTACTGGTATAGTTATAAAATCATGAATATTAAACTATAGAATTTGGTTAGTCGTCCCGCACAAGGATATGGGCACTCGACTATTACAATGCAATACAATACAATTTGACAGCCGCAATAAATTACAATAAATACGGTTACAAAAAAAATAACAATGTCATTAGATTACAGATGATTTCGTTACAATAAAGACAGCTGAAGTCCCAAAAGCATGTAAAGAACTCTTCGTAAGATCACAGTTTGATGGTTAAGAATAATTAGAAAATGTATAATTGATAGCTAAAATACAATAAAATTAATTTGAAAAGTAATAAATTTAAAAATAGGTATATAAAGCAACAATTAAAATCAAAATATCCAGGGCAAGTCAGGATCCAATTTAAAAAAGCACCTAAAATAAAAGCATCAGTGCCCAAAATCAACTAACTATATACTAAACTATACGGTTTTTTGACCGTTTATAACAAGTATGGTTTCAAAACTGTAAAAAAGAAAATTAACTGGACACAGCATTTCATTAGATAAAGGCATTGGAGAGTGCAGGACACGGACACTGAAAACTCCTCCGCAATGGAGGAAATATTGTGGTGTCGATACTGGGACTTGAACCTTAGTTCTTTCGGTCATGAGACTAACGTATTATTAGCTCTCTCGTCTGTAATATGTATGCTGTTGCATGGAAGTAGTGGCTTCATTAGATGAGCTTAGTTGGTGCGATTAAATTCTGGTTGCTTAACCGTATCTGGTGAAAGCAGCTAATAAACGGTTTTTCTCTCAGTTAACAGTTTGATAACCGTCCTATTTGTGGTTATTTGATTGTTTTGTTTGAATACGGTAAAATAACACTTAAATAAATTATTTTGTAGCCATTTTTTCCGAGAAATTTCTCACTGTGGATGTGAAGTAGGGACATTAAGAGGGGTAAAACATAATTCTTGAAGCATTTTTTTAAAACACTAATTATTAATAAAATTTATTTACACAGGGATATGTGCTACATGCACTGGCACGAATTTTACATGTAGAGTACGTCCGCGGAGAGCCAGACCACCTGGTTACAATCTTATACAAATTACAAGTGATTTTACTAGAAATGTGATTTATTACATTTGTAAAAGATATTAGGCAGTTCACAACCATATTCATTTTTTAAGCCTCATTCAAAATACATACAGAAAAAATTTCATCCTTCAAAATCTGAAGCCAGAGCTTTGTTCTGTTCGAATTTAATGTATATTTTAATAATCACATGCTATGTTTTTGATATTAGACATGCAGGTTATCTTGTTTTCTTTATTGTTTATCTTGCTTTTGTTAGCCTGGTCAGCATTATTCCTGACACTCGGTCCCGTAGTTTCAGCTTAGTTCGTAAGTATATCCATTCAGTCCATAAGTATATCCATATCAACCGTTCACAAAAAGCCTAGGGTTTAATCTCAAAGCATGACATATGGGTTCTTCATGATCTTACAGAAAGAAATTCGCGTTGTTCTGTTGACGTCAGGATAAGAGCGTCAACTCAGAAGACGAAAAATGGGTTGCCTACAACAATGTTCCGATCTATCGGTAAAACCTTTATTTCAAATAAGGAGGTAAATAATCACATAACTCAGCTTTTTACAAGCACATTTAATGAGCGGGGAGACATGTTACAACCAGAGAGATGGAGGAAGGTATTGGACCAGAATGTCAATATGGGATTCAATCAAATATTACTTCTCTAAGAAAAATCGCCTTTTATTTTCATAAAAAAAATAAACAAATAAACACGAGCAACCCATTCGAACAATTTCGAATAACCCAATATATTACGTTTAAAAAAGGCTTGATTTGGTTTCTCTAGAAAATTTATTTTAATGACTTAACTGATTCATAATTCTTACTTTCTTTCACTCATTATGAGTAGGAATTTTTCAAAGACTGTACTTGGATTTTTATTTTTTTTCTCTTTTTGTACTCAAACAGCAATTATATTTAAATCATTTTGTTGTTTTAAGTTACACAATTAAGGACACAGTGAGATTTTTTAATGAGACAAGCAGCATTCATTGTTTAAAAATAATCGATTTTAAAGTGACTCGTTGAACATGGGTATGTCGATGCAATAATTTTTCCGAAGACTAATTTTCTACGCGCTTTTCGTTTGTCTGGCTATCATGGCCAGAAGGATCATCATACATATGTTTTAATTTTCATCTCATGAGTATTATAATTTATAGAATTTGATGGGATACCACTGGTGCTAACTGAAACGCTTGCACACTTTTGTTGCAATGTATATGAAGCAATTCAGATAAATAATAATCCAGGTATACTTAATGCAACAAACTAAATAAGTGATTTTTATTCAAACTATTAAGCAAACAAAAAAATCTCAATAATATTAATTTAACTTGTTTCATAAATTTAGTTTTAAAAATGCTTTACATATTTAATCAATAGAAGTACATCAATCAATGTTTATTTTTCTGAGTCACTTTCGTTACCAACATGAATTGTTTTTACTGGGCTAGACGTGGTAAAATGTTAAAAAAATAATATTTTCAACATTTACCTTAGAAAGAGATAATAAATTCATTGTGTGTTGTATTTAAAATTTAGAATTGCCATGGGGGATAACCTAAAAACAAAGTTATGAGAGGAAAGAAAACATAGAAAAAGCATATATTTGTGACTTGCAATAAAAATATTCTTCATTTAAAGCTTATAAGGGAGAAAAAATAATTCACCTCTTGTCTGAAAATTGGCTATATTTCATTTGCGTAAGAAGAATAAGTTATTATATATGTAACTTTATTATAAATGCACCAACTTTATATGTACTAAGTACGGTAAAATGTAATGTTCATATAATCATATATACAGGGTGTCTCAGTTAAACGTTTCAGAACTCCTAAGAGGGAAATCAAACAGCAATGAGGGGTCGGAAATGCTTTCCAGAGGCGGTAGATGGCGTTGTACGAAAGTTCCAAGTTTTCCAGTGCGTTTGCCTCTTCGGTCACCCGACCTATCATGTCTTGCTTTTTATTTCTGGGGTCATATGAAAACGCTTGCTTATGGCACCCCTGTTGACAATGCTGAGGAGCTGGTTGTAAGAATTGCAGTAGCTGCCGGAGAAATTCGAGATATGCTTGGAGTATTGCTGAATGTTCGGATGTCCATGCGCCGGAGATGTGAGGTGTGCATTGTAGCCGGTGGCAGAAATTTCGAACGCTTACTTTGACCCATGTACTTTATGCTTATTTCAATGTATTATTAAAACGATTTTTCACTTATGGTCTCTTTTCTTTATGGTGCTTCTGTGCACATTACCGCTTCAGGAAAGCATTTCCGACCTAGCATTGCTATATGATTTCGAGTCGTCAGGATGCACTCTACCACTCTTAGGAGTTCTGAAACGCTTAACTGAGACACCCTGTATATATATATAAATAATTAAATTTTCCGTAGATTTTTTCATGACGTATGTAAGTCTGCTTCCCTCAATAACACAGACAATATTCTCTTATCGATGGCAATCGACTATTTGGACATCTGATATCAGAAATACATTCTTGCTTGCCAACTCTGAGAACATAGTTTCATCAAAACAACGAAAATGCAAATTCATCGAAATCCGGTAACAGACTGCTTAGCTATAGTCACGTGCATCAAAAGAAGACTACAAAATATCGCCTTTAAATGACACTTTATGACTTTCACCAAGTTAAAAGGCGTTACCAAAATCAATAGAAGCCGCTCCCGAATTATAACCCCCAGATTGGCCCCCGTTTTTCACTTTTCCCCTTGAAGACGGCACGGGTTAATATAGGTTAGAGATGTTTAAGCCATGTGAATTCCCATACATATAAAGTTAAAAGCTTTTAGAGGTTTAAGGGACAAGCAATAAATTACGAACGAAAAAGAATACTTTTGAACACCCTATGCCGAAAAATGTAGCGATCAGCTGTCAATTACGTTGATTATTATATGCAATAAGTGCGCAAAATTTTGTACACCTAGCTTAAATATTCATGAAAATATGAACATTTTGATCTTAAAAAAACTAAAAAAAATTTCTTGCTTGCCTTTTTTTTTTGCTATAACCGCAGAAATATTCCTTATAAAACAAATTTTCAATGTTGTTATGCCAATGGAAAAATAATTACTACGTTTAATTTTATCATATTTCAGAATTTTTGTTGAAAATTATAATTTTTAATATTTGAAGAAACATAGTTTTAATCGTGGTTTATATTGTTTGAATTTTAGTGGTTTAATATTTTGAAGCCAAACGTTTTATTAAAAAATACAATTCATTGTGTTCTATCTATAAGGAATATTTATAACAGAGAAATGCGTATTTCAAATATTGTTGGAATTATTAAGAAAACGATTATGCTAACTGGCTCTGTAGGAGGACCAAAAAAGCTTCAACCGAAATAATTTGGTAAAATTAACAATAAAATATTGCTTTATATGTGTTAAAATTTGGTAAATATGGTAAAATTTGGTAATTTTATCGTGAAACCTTAGAACATGGCATAATAACCATTTATGCGGCTNCTACCTACATTTATATATATATATATGGTGTCTCAGGTGTATATATAGGGTGTCTATATCTATATATTTATGTATATAATTGTTTTTAGTATCAATATATAGCTATCAGTATCAATACATCAGTATCAATTGCAATGTAATAAATTATTTATTGTTCAAAATCGTATGGTAAAGCTGACAAGCTACTACAATTTAGTATAAAATGCAGTTTTTTCTGTTTGCTTTAACAAATGTATTTCTTTCGGATTTTTTAGAGTAAATTCTATTTAGCATTATGCTATTGTTCGAGGACAATTGACTGAGGACTGTTCGAGTACAAAAAATTGTATTCAGTATTAATTAGCATTATGTCATTGTTCCAGGACAACTGAAGATAGTCAAAATTTATCGTAGTCAAGGAGTTTTTTTCGGCACTTACATTGGGGCCTAAAATAACCTATTTAAAATTGTGCATTATTGATAAAGCTTTAATAGGCACCGAATACAAGAATAAGCATTTTTGTACCTGTATTCGTATGTCTGGTACCTATTTTCCATATTTTAGTTTAACTAAAATTAAGTTCCTAACTTTACCTTTTACCCCTAGCGGAAGTTAATTAAATGAAGTCATAAAAATAACGGATTTAAAATGAAGGTTTAATTCAAATTTCAGTGTTTGGAAACACAGCGACTGATAATGCTTTATTCTAGCGCAAACCCTTGAAAAAAATTGACGGAAAAGAAAAAAAATGACAAAAAAAGCATACCTTACCAATCTTTAAATTTTCATTGAAATCGCAGCAAATGTTTGAGCTTAAACTTTTAAACTCACTCGATTGTTAATTCAGTTTTTTTTTTTAGTTTTTGTAATCCTCAGGAAAAATATTTTTTATCTTTTTCTCTTTAATAATATTTATGCATTAGCGTTTGATCTAAAATAGATAGGTGTTGAAATATGAAATGATTTTTGTATGTATAATGATAATTTGATGTATATTAAGTTAATAATTTGATGTATATTAAGTTTAAAATGGATAATTGGAGATACTCTTTTAGTAACACGAAAAATGTAATATATCAAATTAAAATACAAAATGTGAAAATGACGATCATAATATTTCTAAATGAGCACAATTTGTGCACTACTCATATAAATCTCTAAAGAAATAAGTAAAAAAATAAATAAACAGTTTTTGTTTGTAGGGGAAAAAAGTGAAATCGTTCGCCTTGTAATAAGTTTTATTTTTCCCTTTTTATAGCTCTGAATTTCATTCTCTTGATTAAAAATTTCAATATAAATGTTAAGAATTATATTTGGCTACATATCTCTCCTTTTTTTCTGTTGTTTTCAATATCAACTCATACAAAAACATCTAACTTTTGTATAAAGTTCATAAATAGAAATAGTTAAGTTCTTTTTAAAAATAAAAACCCATGTTGGGTTAATAAAACAAATGGCTCTTTTATCGCACAAAATTTCAACTCTGTAGTGCATTTACATGGGCTGCACTAGGAATTGCATGTTGTTCCTATTACAAGTTTATTACCATTGATACGAATTATGTTTCTTATTACAAGTCCATTATTCTCAAATCAATAATCAAATGTTATTTTTTTATTCTTGCACTTTCCGTTTATATTTTACTACCCACTTTCATAATTGTCATTTTTTAAGTTATTTTGGTTTTGCTCAGCAAAACAAAATTGATGTTGAAAACCAAAAGCAGCGACGGTAGCGGCTTTTCCTTTTCTTTAAAAAAATAAAGGGCGAACATGTATCATTATTAATTCTTTGGTTACTTTTTATTGGAAAGTACTTTTTAAATATTCGACGTTCATTATTTTAAAACGTTGTGAATGGATCAAAACGGAAAATAAAACAAGAAACCCCATTTCCATCGTTTGTAACGAAATTTAAAGCTGATAACTAAAGTCGTGCGTGTAATTGACCTTTGACATTTAATACTTGTTGAAACTTGAGTATTAATGGCATGCGAAGCAATGAATAGAAGACACCATATAGCTCCCCATTTTATATCTACAAGAAATAACGATGCATGCGGGGGCGATGCACGAATTCAAAAGAATGCATGTAGGTAGAAAGATGTTTAAGTTAGAGAAAGTTGTTATATCGTTTAGAAAGAGACGGAAAAAGGTGAATATATAATTATGTACTGTAATTGAAAAATTTTTATAAAGAAAATTTATTGATTTAGCTAAGAAATTTGATAAGGAATCTTTGAAATATCTTTATGCAGGGTAAATAAGCATTTTCGATGCGATGTTTATATTACTGTTATTGAAGTTGTTATTCGGTTTCCGGGTATAAATTATAAATTTTAGCAAAATAGTTGTGAGCATTTAGTTAATATTGAAATTAATTATTGAGCTTTAGGGATTTTCTTTTTTCATTTGTTGAATATTATATGAATTGAATAAGTAATTTTGCTAAGATTCATGATATATAAGTTTAACAAGATTTAAATTCACACAGAATTTATTTTTTGGTAATCAAGATTGATTGTAAGATAAGCAGGGTTTAAAAACTTATATAGAAATAAACTCATCGTTCACAACATTTACTTTTATCCTCCTACACAATATTATTTCATTTGTTTCAATTTCACACATATTAATTTAGTACAAATGTTTTGATTTGGATAATATATTTTTATGTTATATTGCAAACAGTTCCGATTATGATACTTAGTAATATTCCTCAATAACGTTTACACGGAAGTCAGTCAGTGGAGCGCACTCTAAATTGCTTCAAAATTTAAAATCAAGACAATCTCTGGATGCCGCCATTTCGATCTCTCTGGTTCATATTTTCCAAGTGTCGCCGTAATTCTTTTTATAAAGACTATATCAAACAGTTTTATAATTAAAACAAACAGATCTAAATCAAATCAGATTAAAGTTTTAACCTATACCAATGCTCGACAAATCCTTTTTATCAACTTAACGAAATATTTCTCAGTATCTGTTTCCGATTGATCTACCTACATTGATCTACCTACATTGATCTACCTACACAATAAATACAAGAGAACACGAAGAAAGTTAAGAAAAACAATAAGTTTCATTTATTGTGCTTAAGCTGCAAGTAAACAGAACTCATTAGATAAGTTCAAAATGAAGAATAAAACAAAGAAAAATTGTAGACATATGAAAAAAAAGGGGGAGGAGAATAATAAGTAAAAAATAACAAACAACAGTTTATATATATATATATATATATATATATATAAATTAGAGCAGTGTAGTGGTTGTTGTCGATTTTGNTTTTGGTGTAACTGTATTTTATTTTGAAGGCATGCTTAAATAAAATTAAATTAAAATTAATAAATCAAAATAATCTAAAATGTAAGCAATCAACGTCCAAATGTAAACAATCAACATTATGACCCTACTTTTTTTCTCAATGCGAATTACATAGTTTTTGCATAGCTAAACAAAATGTAACGTATAGTTGAACACCGCGAATGCCACGAATTGCTGATATAGAAATATTTTGTTTAATTGAGCACAAACTCTTTTATGTTTTTTAAAATACTTCATAATAAAATAAAATCTTCGAGATGAAATAAACCTAGCAACAAATTTACCTTGGCCCAGGTTAGGCACAAAATTGGCTCAATACAAGTCCATTAAGAACATGCAACGAGGGACCAATATCGGAATGGCTAGATTTTTCAGTGTGGGTACTAGAATGGCTTGTAATATTTGGCAATGACAACTTTATATAGGGTGAAATTAGGTGAAAAAATACTGTAAAATATCGGGTGAAATGGAAAATTCTATGTAGGGCCGATAGTGGCTGAATAATGAATACAAAATATTAGCTTAATCTAATAATTTTATAAAGGGCCTATATCGAAAAATATCGGTCCTTATCACCCTTATTGAGTCAAGATTAATAAATATCTGTCCAAGTTATTTTGCTGCTAGGGACTTGTCACTGAATCAAATTCATTTGGTAAATCCCCCCTTTTTTTTTCATATGTCTATAATTTTTCTTTGTTTTATTCTTCATTTTGAACTCAACATGATGATCATTTATTTGTCTATCAAATGCAAATTAATGAAGATTTTAGTACCCTCTGTGGCCACTTCTAGCATGAGCAGGATGTGATATGGCCCGGCATTGAGGCACACTAATCCTTCATGATGTCCAATAGCATCTCGTTCATCACTTTTGGTTTAAATACAGCTAAATAAACTAAACTTTTCTCATTTTGCAGTCTCAAGTAGTTCGAGATATGTTTGCCGGTAACAAATCTTGTGATTGAGCAGACCAGGGATGGATAATAATATGACAGGGGCCTTTATGAGACACCCTTGTTCTGTGTTGCTGAGCATTGCCTTGTTAAAAAAAATGACTCCTTGGAGTCCTACCTGAAAGGAATTACGTGTTACTGACTGAAGGATGTCACGAACTTATCTCTGGGTTATCATGGCACCATGGATCAATACTAGGGATGATGAGATGTTGTATCAGATGGCACACTTTAAAATCACACCTGCTGTAGAAGTTGTGTGCTATTTTACACCGTAGGCAGAATTGACACCCCTTTAGCGTTGCCTCGACCCTTCTCGGGTCTGCTCGATCTCCAGATTTGTCCCCGATCAAGCGTATCTGGGTCCAGTAGAAGCAGCAAGTTGAAAGGTCTCCGAGTTCAGTCGATTTAGTGGTGTTTTTACAGAAATTGTGGAACGAGATACCGAAGGACATCAATAAGGACTTGTGTGCCTCAATGCATGACCGTACATCATACTGCATTTATTCTAAAAATGACCCAAACGTTTACTTAAAAATTCACTCATTTGTTTTTTTCCGACAATAAATAATCATGTTACCTTTTTTTGGTCACTTGCTTAGATCAACGCTGTACTTGCATATGGAAAATTTCGTTTTTTTCCATACAAACAATTTGCAAAATTCAACTGGCATTTCTTTTAAGTAATATCTAAATATATTTCATTGCGTTAGCTTTTGTATTTGATATTAAGAGATAATAATCTTACTTTTATTAAAAATCTTTTATTTTAAATAATGTGCGAAAGTATTATTGTTTCGAAATTACACTTTATTGAGATTACATTATTAATTAACAGTGAATTTTTGTAAGTTATTTTCATTTCAGCGTTTTAAAAATTTTATTTAAAATTATGTAATTATGTAAAACTATAAATACTTTCAAATTTTTTTTTAAACAAATAAATGAATTGTAAATAATAGATATAATGATTCTTTTTTTTGTAGTTCCAGATCAGAAATAGTTTAAAAAATATAAAAAAGAAGAAAGAAAAGAAAAACTTTACATTTATTTTTTAAGCCGAAAATCACAGCACACGAGTGTATTCATCTGTGATTAATGCATGAACTACAAATTTTATCAGCTAATAATCTAATAACAATAAATATTCGCATTATTTAGTTTAAAGTGCACAATAATAACCCACACATTCGGGTGGCGGATGACGCTAAAGCTCGACGTCTGATGACATAAGTTAAGAATTCCGTAAACAGGCCAATCAAGGTTTTACTCTCAGTTGCCACTGACGTTCAGCTACGTGAATCTGTCCTAACTAAACACCTTTTAAGGCAACACTCACACCTCTGATGGAGAATTGAGGGTTGTGAGATCGATCCTGGCAGCTGATTAAGCAACCGGCCAATCATAAGATCTATATATGATAGGACGTACAATAAAAGTGTGTACGGACAGCAAAAAAGAGTAAAATAAATAAATAAGTAAATGCAAAAAATCCGGATAACCTTGATAACTTTTGAATGGTTAGTTGGATTTTCATTCTGTCAAGTGTTTTGGTTGTTGTTGCTAATTTACGTCGCACTAGAGCTGCACAATGGGCTATTGGCGGCGGTCTGGGAAACATCCCGGAGGATGAGCCGAAGACATGCCATCACAATTTTGATCCTCTGCGGAGGGGATGGCACCCCCGCTTCGGTAGCCCGACGACCTGCGCGCGAAGTCGAGCACTTCACGGTAGCACAGTTTAACGAGGACCAATACCGCACACCCTCGGTCCCTACGCAGACTGATCCAAGCGGTCACCCACCCGCACACTGACCGCAGTCAGTGATGCTTGACTTCGGTGATCTGCTGGGAACCGTGCAAGTGTTTTGGTAATATCCCAAAGAAATCTTTTAAAATATGTATGGCAGTTAACTGTAATCGTGACGGAATATGACGGTTTTTTTTAAAAAAGTTTTTTTTTTTTTACGGTTTTTAAAAAAAATAAAATTCAGATTTATCGCCTCCAAGATTTGGGGATAGCCATAGATTTGAAACGCTAACTTTCATAGCAAAACAGCTATAACGGTTCAAAAATTTGTTTCTCTTATGCTATTTTAGTGTGTTACGTTTCTCTTCATATCTTTTGAATGATTGGTTAAACTACAGTAATACTGTCACGAAAAGTTACTAGCTCTCAATCCAAAGACAAATATAATATAATGCTGAATTTAAATGAATTATATGAATAATTTTTACTAAATAATTTGTTGATGATAAAAGCATTAAATAAAAGCAGGTACAAGCGTTTTTATACATTCAAAATTTTCAGATTTTTTAAGCCCAAATTTAGATTTTCATACCATTTGAATATTAAAATAGTGCTTAAAATCTAATTTTAAAATAAATTACAGAATGGTATTGAAATGACACGCAATTTTGAAATTACATCATCAAATCGCAGTGCCTCATAGCATGCGTCAGAAAAGCAAAATTAAGTATTACCTGTAAAATTAAGATGAGTCTATATTTTTCAAAATTTTGTAGATATAAAACTAGTAGATAGCTATCTTTTTTTAATTTGATATATTTCCTTTTCTTATGTGTTTCACTTTTAGCAAAACCTTCCAACCGTTTTTATTTTTAATATAGCAAGAGATTCATTAAAACGGTTTTTTCCTAAAATTTTGCAACTGCTTTTAAATTTTACAAGTTTCCGTTTCATTGATCTAGAATAGGTAAAATTTATGAAGGTAAGATCGATTTAAATTTTTACTTTAAGATTCTAGATATTTCGTATTTAGTTTTTTTAAAGTTTTGAATCATATGCTAGTAAAGTATTGAAGAAAACTTTTTATAAATTTTAAGTGTTAACAAACCAAGATTGTTGTTTTTTCTATGTAGCAACTAACTATCACACTTTTTGTTAAAGAAATTTTTTAGTTCGCTTCTAGTCTTTGATCAGAGTCGTTTAAGCTTCCATTCATGTTTGAAGTAAATTAAAATATCGTAAAATATTATTCTTTTATGTTGTTTTATGAAACAATTTCGCACGAAAAAAGCGAGGAATTTTTTATTTTAATTAAAAATTTCATACACTTTGAAATTTTATACACTTGAATAATGGAATAGTTTAAATTTTTAAACTGGAATAAATTACTGTACTGGCTATAAATTAGTTTTTGGAAGTTAAAAATTTTTTTTTTTAAACTTTTATTGTTTTTCAAGTTCTTGAATTTTCAAAATTCTAGCTAATAGAATATTGTTAGGAATTTTCGAAAGTCATAAATTTCTTTTATATATCTGAAGGTTAGCAAAAAAATTTTGGTACGGATCTAACACAAAGAGTAATTTAAATTAAAATTATTTTTCTGTTTTTTTTTCTCTTGTTTTAGTTTTAAAATAGGCTAGTTTTAAAAATTTGTGATGAAACAAATCTTCAGGTAATGTGATAATTCTTTTTTAATCTGAGAGGAAAAATAGTTTGCAGATGGTCTGATAATCTGAAGCGGCTGCTACCGTGCTGGAGAATTTTTGCTACTGGGTAATACATATGTACTAAGCATGTATGCTCAATGAATATATGTAAAATGAGCCAAAGAAGAAAAAAAACTAACCACCTTGAATAACTTTTGATCAAATGATCAGATTTTCATATTCTATGACTCAATCTATATTCGAGGTGATGACCTCAAATATGCTAATTAATTAGTGAAGACGATATTTTAGGTTACGAAATCAGACACAAAAACGTATTTTTTTTCCGTATAAACATACCTTTTTTTCTACGGATTCAGATTTCTGACCCTTAAAGTAGCTACAATCCGGAAAATATGGTCCAGAAATTGGTCAGGAGAGTAATCTAAAGTGTGGCTCCTTAATGCTATTTTTACTTTTTGTGTCGTTCGCCATATCTAGAGAATATTTTAAGGGAATTGAAAAATTTTGCATACAATTATAAAATTCATTTATCTAAAGATAATTCCATGCAAAAGATAAACTTTTAGTTAATATTTATTGTTTATTGTTATATTATTTAATAACAGTGAAAAAAATTTAATTGTAATTTAGTTTATTTAGGCAGCAAAATACAAAATTTGACCGAAATCGGCCGAATAGTTCCAAATTAATCGAATTTTAAAAATTCGTGTTTACTCAGGGTGTTTTTTTATCATTATACATCTTTATATTCCTTTTTATACCAATTTTTTTTTGAAATGTGGAACAACGGCTAACCTATTTCTAGCCTATCTCCTTTTGCAAAACGAATATCGCTTCTGAGTAAATTATTAAGTATTAAAAGAACTAAAGTATAGCTTTAAGTTATTACGTTAACTTCGTGAATTATTAAGCGAGGAACCATTTTTTGTTTCTGTTTGCTTAGAAACTTTATTTCATCCAATACCTCAGTTTGTTTTAACAAGTCGCTGCCATCTCTAAAAATGAAATTCCATTGGTTATCTGAATATATTCACATTAGTATTTTATATCATATAAACCATTTCTTTTAAACTAAATAATCAAATATCTAAACTTTATCAGCATATTAAGACACTAAAATGTCTTGAAAGTTTAAATTTTTATTTTTAATAAGTTATTTTAGTTTTAGAATTTTAGAAATATTAAAAAATATATTTGCCATAAAATGTAAAGACCAGTGTATAAGAGGATGCCTTTTGCAAATGAAATATATCATTTTGTACTTTAAAGTAACTTGAGTTTTTTTTAATTATTCAGGTATTAAAGGCAACGTGACTTTAACAATCAGTATAGTTATTCTGTCTTAATTCGGCTTTTTTTTTTTTTTGAAACATGTTTCTAAAGTTTGTGACTGCCTAACCCTGAAATAGTTCAGAATGTAATATCATCAAAACGTTATATGCTTCAAATATGTTTTTTATCTAATATTTTATGTTGAAAGTTTTGAATTTGAAATAAAATTTCGTATATTTCTCCTTTTTAATATATGTTTCTTATGGTCTTAGAATTTTTTTTTTTTTTATAAAGAAATGAAATTGAAAACTTGTTTTTTTTCCGTCATTGCTAGTTTTCTTTATAATATTTTCAAAAGATAGATGAAACTTGTTTCTTATAGGTTTAGTTTTCATCAATATATCCAAGAGCTAAGTCCAAACGTAAACTAAATTGTTCAGATTCTAAAAGAGTGACACTAAGTCTAATACCGTTTTAAAACTACAGTCATTTATATGCTGTCATTAAAGCACGGAACCAGTAAATACGCGCAGTATCTATCTAGCCAGCAGATTAAATAGGAAAATCCTTTAAAGTGAGGAATATATTGTTGAAATTTGGGTTCACCGTTTCACCAAGTAATGTAGGCCCAAATTTAGCTATAGGTGCAAATCACTATAATAGCAACTTGTTTCTGCGAAGTTGTTTTAGTGTAGTGGTTCTCTCAGACTCCCTATTATTGTAGTTAAACGTTCAACTAAATAGGTTATTCTTGAGACCATTTTTCAGAGAGACGTTGTACCAAATTCTAAGTTTCATCGTAAACCAACTTTTAAGCGAAATATTTTTTTAAACCATTTTCGTGGTACAATGTAAACACAGTTTTAGACCTTTCTGTGCGACCTTTTGAGAGAATGATTAAAACTAATTTAAACCAAGCTTTTGGTGAGAAGTTACTTAAAACGTTACTTTGAAGTGTCACTGGAGGTCGAACCTCCGTCCGCCTTCAGCAACTGGGTCATAGTGGCAAGAATCAAATCTTAGATTTTTCTTTAATGTAAACATATAGGGAAATATCTATCGTGTATAACCATATTACAAAATACATAGTTTTATAATTATAGCTTGAGTAATACACTATTAATACATAATTTGATTAATACATAATTTCTTTCTTATTCTAATTTAATTCCTGAATTATAACAATGGGTAAAAGAACAAGAATGATGGCTTCAAATGTTTAATTAAAGTGTTTGAAATATATTAAACTAGATATATGGTATTATAGTATAATCTTATTCTTTTATGATGTAGATAGATTTGGAATTTATTTATTTAGTTATATACACAGGTTTCATTGTAAAAGCAAAGAATGGCTAGAAACCTCTTTTCAGTTTGAAAAACAGATAGCACATATTTACGATAAACAGCAAGTATATGCACAGAATGTTATAGCAGGATTCATACCCACTATATAAATGCGTTAGACCGATAAGCGGAATAGAAATACTACGAGATTAAAGTAAAACAACCATGGATTATTGGGTCTAAATTTCCGGTGTTTGTTACCCTTCTTCCAAACACGTAGAGGTAGTGAGTTTAATATCTTTGTGTTGCTTTTCCTCATTTTTATGCTATCTGTTCTGCCATTTGACAAGAGACGGACAATTATTTTCATTAAGTACATGACTCTGTGTATCTATAATATCTATATCTAATTTATTTGTTTACTGTTACGCATACATGGTTGCGCTTTGATTTGAGCATGCGTTTTATATAACGTTTGGTGAACTGAGGAGTTTGGTGTAAAAAAATCATCACTATTTTAAGAATTTAATTTTTTATTTATTATTACACAGAAATACATATGCAGGCCAAGAAATACAATCCCACCGTATCCAAGATAACGGTGGGATTTGAACCCGATACCTCAACTCTTCCGTTTTACGATGTTGGACAATTTGTATACATTGATGTAGTATTCATTTAGTAACAGTAAAGCTACTGATTTAGTTCAAACTTGTCCAAGCATTTTATAATTTTAAACGTTGGTAGATATTAGCTTACAGCTTACATATGAAAAAAAACAAGCAACTGCTGAAGAAGAACAACAAGAAACAAAATTAACAATTATTTGGGAAATAAAATAATTGCTAGCAAACTGAGCATTTTGTGTTGTTTCAAACTATACTAGCACTGTTAACTAGCTTTGTATACCAACTTCAAACTATACTGGCATAGCTTTAAATTACTTAAGTTTTCCACATTCAATACAAGACAGCATGGTAATAAAAACCATATTTTATTTTTATTTTTAGTAAAAAAACATTACCAAAGCTCTTCGCTAAAAATTACTTTGTTTTTTTGTGTTCCTATAGTAAAATGTTTTCATAATTTTGTAGGGAATCATATTTGGTAACTAATAATAAAAACTTTATTTGAATATCTTAAAAATTTTAATTGTTTAAATTTTAAAGAATTAAATTGGTTTTTAAAAGGGCTACAGCACAAATATCTTGTATTTTTGAGATTTGTTTGATTTCTTAACTTTTTTCAAATGATAAAAAACTCTGTTTTTACATCATGTTTTTATAGCACGTAACGACTTGATTACATGCATTTCAATTTATTGAAAATTATGTAAAGATGATTCATTTTGCTTTTTCTTTAAAACACTTTATTTTAATTTTTATAAACATCTTTTGCAAACTTGTGAATATATTTTTATGCTTATTAAATAGCAAAAGCAATTTTTAAAAAAAAATTTGCTTCTGTACTTCTAAAAGTGTTCTAAGATGCTTTCCAGTTTTCCTTCAGTTAGTAAATCCATATCTGTATACCAGTTCCTTAAGTTGTTCACATCTATTACTTATACCAGTTCCTTATTTTGCCAATAAATTGGTACTTAGAGCTATAAGTTCACCACCAAACTGTAGCATTTCCCTATTTTGCTTTTTAAATGAACCTAAAAGCAATGAGCTAATTCTAATATTTCATTAAGCCTACAATTTAAGATCGCAAATTAACTCGGGCCAAGATGACTCAGTCCAAGATTATAGTTAAGTTAATTGGTTTAATAGTTAAGTAAATTAGTAAAATTGGTATATGAATTAATTAGTAAACCATCATAGTTGCAAGATTTCTATTGTTTCAAAAAAGTTCTTAAATCCAAATCCAAATAATTCCATATTTGATCTTAAGTTGGCGATTAAATAAACAAGTTAAGCACCTTATCTTTACTTTTTCCATATTTTCCCCCGTTATGAAGTAAAATGTATTTCTTTCTTTAATAAGTTAATTATTCATCTCCCTACATTTTCTATATTTTACTTTTAAAACGACCCATAAATCTTTGACCTTTATTAAATGGCTCAGTAGTTAACCAAATATGTAATAATATCCTTATTATTTTCATGTTTTGCACTTAAATTGGAGTTTGAACTAATAAACTATTCACCATATCTGTATCATTCCCCCAATTGATCAATTAAATAATGAGGGTGTTTATTTGGTCAATTAGTCTCTGAAGCAGATCAATAACCAAAGAAGAGTTCATAAAACCCGTATCGGGTAGCTAGAACTACTATAAAAAACTTGTACAATGAGCAAAAAAAGAAAAAAAAAAGAAAGGAAAAACAAAACGGACCTCCTTGAATAACTTTTGATCTAATGATCGATCTTCACGTTCTTGGACTACTTCTTAATGGCTTGAGGAAGTGACCTCAAATATGTAAATTAATAAGTGCAGATGAAATTTCAAAATAAGGAAACAGACAAGAAAACATACTTTCTCTGAATAAAGATGCTTGACGGATTCGGATATCCGACCCCCAAAACATAAGGGGTAGCTACAATCTGGGAAATATGGTCCCTATAGTTTGGTTCTGAGAGCGCTCCAAAGTTTGGACCTTTTAATGTTAATTTTACATTTTGAGTATTTCCTAAAACTTTTAAAGCGAACAATTTATCGAACAATTTTATTGAAAAAATTTTTTACAAAATTATAACATCCATTTATCCTAAGATAATTCCATGCGAAAAATAATTTATAGTAAATATTTATTATTTTTAATTATTTTATTTGATAATGGTCGCAAAAAATTTTGAATTGTAAGGTATACACATTTTCGCATCATTTTATAGAATTTTACATGCCAAAATGTAAAATTTGAGCATAATCGGTCATATAGTTGTTGAATTTTAAATAACTGACTTTATAGAATCCGTCGAAAAAAAAGGTATGTTATTCAGGGAATGTACAGAGTCTAATTTTGGAACTTAAAATATCGTCTAGACTTCTGAATTAGCATATTTAAGATTAGGCCTTTGAACTATTATGATTGAGTCCTTGTACTTGAGAATTCGATAACTAGATGAAAAGTCATTCTGATTGTTCACTTTTTAGTTTTTTCTCGCACTGTTTATAACTTCATCGAACCAATATATCAAAAGTTATAACGATATCTTTGAGACGGTACAGCGATTCATAAAAATTTAATTTAAAGTCGATCTATATTTTAAAAATAAGTACAGGAATGCAGCAACAAACTTTTCAGCAAACTATAATCAAATATCAGCTTTGACCTTTTTTCAAATCAACTTCTTTTTGCTTAGAAAGAAGTGCATTGTAAGGATCGAGAAATTAAAATTTGATTTTATAATTAAAAAAAATAAACTATTGAGTAAAACAATAATAAAAAGAAATAAACTAATAATACTAAAATAAACTATAAAAATAAAATAAACTATTGAGACTATTTATCCCAGCTTGTGTCTACCCACAATACTTTCCGGGTCAGAAATCCAAATCCATCGAGGAAAAAAAAAGTATGTTTATTCAGAGAAATTAGGTTTTTGTGTCTGATTTCGTCACTTAAAATCTGCACTAACCTTCAGCAATAATTAATTAGCATATTCGAAGTCACTCTCTCGAGTCCATAAGATTAAGTCCTAGAACGTGAAAATCTGATCGATAGATCGAAAGTTATTCAGAACAGTCCATTTTTTTGCGCTAAATACAACTTTTAACCAAGTTGATCTAAGAGGAGTTATATAGAAATATATTTTACGTTTTTTATACAGAAATATATTCACCGTAAATATATTTTCTTTTCTATCGTATTTTGTATAATTTTTTTTACTTGGTGTTACGGGTAAACAAACGTATCGTTGGAAATAATTTACTAAAATGCAAACTAAATATTAAGTGAAGGTCACTTTCTAGTTAAATGAACATTAACTAATTTTGCCCGAATTTATTCCCTAATGATGCATCTTCTTTTTCTACCTTCATTCATTTTTTTTCTATCGACATAATCTTCTTATTTCCAGTCTTTAATTAAACATAGATGAAGACGAAAGGATTATTCGTTAAACACTTTATAAGTTCGTTGCCCGCAAATGGTTTGAGTGACTAGTTGTATTAAGAGTAAATTACGAAATTTCTTATTTTTTAAACATCACTTAGTTTTGTTTAAATAAATTTCGTTTTTTTAAAGCATTATAATAACCGCAAATTCAGAAAAAAAATTAAAAATGTTTTAATTTTGTGGAATAAAATAGAAACGTTGATAAAATTGTTGATGATGCTATGGTAAAATAATTTTAACCTTATTTTTCAGATAACCTTTAAAAAATAAATATTTTAAAGATATTTTTATTTTTAAATTAATGTTTAAATTTTAATCACATTAGTGTTGTTTTTTTTGCAAATAGTTTTGTAATAGTTTTGTATAAAGAAGTAGAAACACCATAGCGCAGGTTAGATAATTTAGCATTTTCCATTTAGTAGCATATTAGATATAGATTTAAATAGTCATTTTTGTTGATAAATAAATGTTTAATAGTAATTACATATCATTTTTAAGTTACGAAATTTGTGTCAAGTTTGTTTCAATTTTGCGTATTAAAATAAAAACATTATAGCTTAATTCGATATAATCATCAAATGATGTTATACAAAAATAATTTTAACTTTAGAATCTTTTTAGATAAAAATATAGAAACATAATAGATAGTAATAAATGATAGATAATGATAAATATTCCTTAGAAATGAAAACTTAAAAAGACTTTTGATCATTTAAATAATGTTTCAAATCGATTACGTAATTTTAAAATTATATAGTCATTAATGTAATAAAGCGATGAGTTGGTCCTTCTTTAATAATCAGGAATCAGCAAATCTCTGAAATGTTTTCAAAAGGTTCGCCACTTTTTTTTTAAATTTTCATTTTAATTCTGATAAAAGCTAACTACATTTGTCTCGTTTAGAAGTTTAGGGCCCTTAATACCAGATTTAGAAGTTAAAGTATGCAGTTCTGAAAGTAACTTGGCCGCTTTATTAAGGAATATGATATCATTATTTTTATTATTAATTAATCATAAAGAACAATCTAGAAGGGTAATTTTTTCAAAAAAACTATTCGAAATTGTAGTTTTGTAGAGGTCAACTCCAAAAAGTGTTTTAGCCTTTTAAAAAATTTTGTACATTCATAAAGAAGCGACTTTTATTCGAGTATGATCAGATAAGAATTATTCAAATGTTGGTGTTGTTGTCGTAGACTATTATGTCAAGGGGTACGATTGTTCTTGATCAAGTGGCGCCATCTTCGGCCAAGAATTCGACTTCTGCCACACACGTTTATAGGGGAGGACCCATTCATACATCCACTCATTCATCCATAGATCGTAATTTTGACTTGAGCCAGAGAACAAGAGATCAATCTAAAGTTCAATATCCTCAGAGGTATAGTTTGTTACTGGAAAATGGAGGACTTTTTGACCTGGCAGATTTAACGTGCATCAGTCATATAAATAAAATAAAGGGGTCCAAACTTAGAATCGCTCTCCTGACTAAACTATTGGAACCATACCTCTTAGGTTGTGGCTACCCCCAATACTTTTGGGGACAGGAATCCGAAACCATAAAAAAAAGTATGTTTATTCGGAGAAATTAGAGAGTGTCTGATTTCGTAACTTAAAATCTGCTCTAATCATCATCAATTAATTGCATATTTTAAGTCAACTCCTCAAACCATAAAGATTGAATATTGGAACGTGAAGATCCGATCATCAAAAGTTATTCAAATATTCATTTTTTACACAGTAATAATATATACTTTCGGTCTGAAAGAGCATATTTTCCGCATTATTTTAATGTCATGGAGCTGTCAAGTGATTATTACCATCAAAAAATTACCTAGGAAAAAACATAGTAAAAAGAACTCTTTAAGACACTATTTTCGAATGTGCATTTATCGTCCGAATTATGTAAAAATAAAATAAAATCAATTCTTCGAGGAATTTATCAATCTTCTTTACAGAAACCGTGAAACATGGTAAAAAGATATACATGTTACAAGCAATTTGTTTCGTTCAATTTTCTCTCTTAAGCAATTTAGTTAATACCATCTCTCTTTACTTCCAAGTCAATTGTAAGCTATTAAGAAACAGAAATGGAGGGATATAAAGAGATGTATTTAGATGTTCAGAAGTTTCTAAAAGTTTTCATGGATCACCTATAGAATATGCCTGAAAAGAATCCATGCCTTAAATGACGATCGATTAATACGGAGTAAAAAATCAATATTTTTATTAGGCTTTAAAAAGTAACCTAATGCAAAATATATTTTAATTGTTTATAGATGAATTGTGAGAACAATTAACGAATATAACCTATCGTTTGATATATCCTAAGAATAGCCGTTTATTTAATTAAAATGTTTGCTATTTTAAATTTATTATTTGTCTTTTTCTATATAAATTGATGAGCATGAATTCAATTTGGTTATATGTAAAATAAATGTGAAATAATTTTTTATCATTTGTGTATTGAAGAAACAATAACACAGACAAACTTAAAAATTAAAAATTTCGGTTTAAGAAAAATAATTATTTATATTTTACCTGTATCACTTTACTCTATCGAATCCTATGATGTTCGTCAAAATCTTTAAAAATTTTTGTTATTGCTTCAGTTCATTTTAATATTATAATTTAAAATAATGAAGGCAATAACAATGATTTTTCAATATTACTGATTATTAGTCGATTCTTCCAAAAATAGTTCCTTGTTTATTGTCACTACGATTTAATTATATTGTTTAAACTAAGTTTCATTTGATCGAAAATCGCATGACATTGCCGACGTAAAGTTGGGTACTGATTCGATTATTCGGATCAGTGATTCGAATCAGGCAATTTCAATCAGTGATTTGAATCAGTGATTCAAACTAGGATTCGAATCAGTTGATTCAAATCTGGTGATCAGTCAATCAGGTGGACCAGTCATCCGAATCAATGATTCGAATCAATTGCGATTCAAATCAGGATACCGGAATAGTTTTAACTTATAATGAATTAAAAAACTAAACTCAGCTGCGCGACAGCCCTACAGCGGCCAAGGCCTACTGTGCCCATCTCAGTTTTCTTGACCTTGGGCTCTGGGGTGCAGGAGCAGATGTTCCGGTCAGGTGGTCAGCCGAACGCAGAACCCCCAGTTTTTAGTTCCCAAGCATGCTTGGTACTCATTTATCGACCCACTGAAGGGATGAAAGGCTGAGTCAACCTTGCCCGGCCCGAGGATCGAACCAGGGACCTGTGGCACGACAGCGCGAAGCGCTACCGCTCAGCCACCGGGCGTCATAATGAATTAATGTCTCTTAAATTTCATTTTTGTTTCGCAGTTATGCTATGCCATATATAATTTTAAAAAAAATTTAAATTCTTAGACATTCTGACGCAATTATTATAAGGGACTTAAGACTTTCCAATCAAACAATTCAATTAATTCAGATAAAATACAAATAAAAAAAAATAGTAATGCATTTCTTGTGTTGTATCTTAAAAATTCCATAGTTAAAAGAATTGATAGTATTTTGCAACATATACATAATAATTATACGACAGGTATGATAAGTATATTTATTTACTTGAATAATTTAAATTTTTTCTTTCTTTTTCTGTTGACCTTGGTGAAGGAAAAAAAATTAGGTAATTTAGGTAATCTACTTAAAATGCAAGCTGAATACTGTTTTGAGCAGTTGATTCGAAAAACGTGATTCGCAATTAAGTCGTTAATTAATGTTATTCGAATAAGTGATCTAAATTACTTGATTTAAATTGAGATCTAAATCACTTGATTCAAATTGAGATCTAAATCACTTGATTCGAATCAGCTGATCTTAATCACTTGATTTAAATCAGTAATCGGAATCACTTGATTTGAAAAGTGATTGGAATCACTTATACTCATCCAAATCGCTTGATTTGAATTACTGATCGAATCACTTGATTTGAATAGTGATCCAAAACATATGATTTGAATCAAAGATCCGAAAGATTTCATAAGAATTAGTGATCCGAAAGGCATGATTTGATGTGTATCAGTGATTTGAATCCTCATTGAGTTAATTGTTAATTAACTGAATAAATATTTTTCTAAATAAAGATAATTAGATTTGGAGTTATCAAGTACCCCTGAAACTAGATCAATGACCTTTAGAAACCCTTAATAAGCTGAAGGGATGCTGCTGGATGATACAGATTGTTGGCCATCAATTCATTGATGAAAATCAACTGGTAGATCTCAAAAAATGTCGGGTAATCGCTTACCCTGTGCCGTTTTAATCGACGAATGTTGGGTTCGTAACTGCGACCAGCCATCGGTAACGGAGAGTGTACACTGAACCCGTCGCTTTAGCTGCTGGCATCCAGCAATTTTGTAACGCAGATTTGTGTTTGCTGGATTGAATCGAAAAGTGATCCAGAGCGCGTGACTCGAATCAGTGATCTGAAATACTTGATTCGAATAATGATCTGAATCTCTTGCTCCGATAAGTGATCCCCCATTCACAAGATTCAAATCACTGATCTGAATCACTTCATTCAAATAGCCGTTCCAATCTCATGATTCGAATCAATGATCCGAAACACATCCTGAGAATCAGTGAGTCAAATCAAATCATTCGAATCACTTGATTCGAATCATTGATCCGAATTGTTTGATTTGAGTGAATGATCTGAATCAATTAATACGAATAGTGATCCAAGTTCGAATCAGAGATCCGAATCACTTCTTACGAATCAGTGATCCGAAGCACCTGATTTGAATCTATTGATTCGAATTGGTGATCTGAATCACTTGATTCGAGTTATTGATCCGAGAAGCTTGATCTAAATTACTTAATTTGAATCACCTAATCGCATGATTCAAATTACTGATCTGAAGCACTTGATTCGTAAAGAGATTTGAATCACATGATTTGAATCATTGATTGACTTGAATAAGTGATCTGAATCACTTGATTCAAATCACTGATCTTAATCACTTGATTCAAATAGTGATCTGAATCGTATGATTCGAATCAGTGATCTGATTTACATGATTCGAATCATTATTCGAATCACTGATCTGAATCACTTGATTCGAATCACTTCACTCCGAATCACTTCACTTCGATCCGAATCGCATAATTTGTATCACTGATCTGAAATCAATGGATTCGAATAGTAATATGAATCACTTCATAAGAATCAGTGTTTCGAATCACATGATTTAAATCAGTGATTTGAATCACTTGATTCGAATAGTGATTCGAATAGTATGATTTGAATCACTGGTCTGAACTTAATTGATTCGAATATTTATCCGAATCACTTTATTCTTAACAATATTCCGAATCATATGATTTGAATAAATTGATTTGAATCATTGATCCAAAATTATTTGATTCGCATCACTGATCTGAATCATTTGATTCGTATCACTGATCTGAATCCTTTGATTTGAATCACTATTCAAAATCACATAATTCGAATCAGTGATCTGAGTCACTCGATTCGAATTCGACGCTTTCACGGTGATATTTTAGCGCAAACCGAGTGTTCCACTGTGATTTGTCTCACATACCATTCTTGTTAAAAAAAATTATCAGTTGCATAGTCCCAGATATGCTAAGCCTAGAAACGTAAATACATTTGAATATTAAACGCGTCGTTAGAACAATAAAAGACAAAAGTATAGCATAAGAGCGAAGAAGCTTAGCGCATGAAGAATTAAAAACAAAAAATATGAATCACGCTTCTTTTTTTGTTTTATTTGGAAATAGCACTTTCATAAAAAAGAAAAACAAATCAATTAAAACAGGATACAATATTAAAATCTCTTCTATCATCTAAATTAATGCTGAGTCTACAGTCTGCCGATCAGCCCCTTCTCGAAACTTAATATTCTTGAAAGCTGGGAGGTTGAAAAAAGAGAAACATCAGGTGTTTACGATGAAAATAGTAACTATAATTTATATACTAATAGGTAAGAAAACCACAGCTTTCTCTGAGAAGAAAAAAAGATTTCCCCCTAATTATTTTCCTAAAAGATTCGCGGCTGCTTTAGCTCTATTTTAATGCACATGCATTCGAGCGTTCATTTTTTTTAATGTTATTTTATTTGAGATTTTTTTTAAACGAAATAGGTAGTGGTTTATGACTATTTGTTTGTTTTACACCGCAGCCTACTAATTTTGAACCAAACCTAGTGTTAGCGGAGAACGTTTTGATAAAACAAATCCACACATGCGTCACATCGAGAGGAAAAGCTCAAAAACTTCCTATGGTTAGCCCGATAGCAAGTTATTCTAATCCATGATCCTTCTTCCACTGAGGATATAATACGTCAGCTTTGTGGTCAATGTTTGTTAAACTATCATTGGTGCTACTTTTATAGGCACTAAAGCAACAAGTCTTTTTTACGGGTCTCTGAAAAGTATATGAAGATTTCACAAGATGCATATAAAGGAAGAAATGTACCACCATTCATAAAATGTTCGACTAAAATATGTTTGTGTTAAAAAAGTCATTCGAAGGAAACTACAAAAGCAATTCTGGAGTAAGGTGAACGCAACAACAGGGTCTTATCTTAATTTTTTTTTGCTCTATATTCATATTAAAATTTAAAAAAAATAATTTTGTATTATCCCTTCAACAGAAACGCAAGTACGAGGAATAGTTATAATAAATATGCTTTTTTAGTAGACAATAAAATAATATTAAGGTATATAAATACTGCCAAAAAATCGAAAATTTTTTTAAAAGTCTATATTAAAATAGACAAATCATTTTTATCTCATTTTAATAGTTAAACCACTCACTGATTTGAATCAGTAAATGATTCGAATCAGTGATACGAAACACCAAAGTGAAGTAATTCTATTAATTCGAATCACTTTGATGACTTATTTTGCTCTACTCTAATACCGAGCACTTATAAAATGAATCTTGAAATTTGCTTATGACTTACTTTGTTTACGGCGAAACCGCTTCCTGGTATATGATCTGAAAGAATATTTCGTCGAAGCTTCGAAATAAGTATCATCTCTTTTTCGAGGAAACGAATTGCATCGAATTAAGAGTAACTTAATTATTGTTTAGTGTCAAGTAATAATTATTTGATTAATGAACTATTGATTAGGAAATATAAACATTAAAATAGGTAATATCGATATAAATTTCAATAATTAACCTTTATTTATGAATCTTAAAAGAACACTAGCAGACATGTAACGGCCAAATGTTGATTTTATTTTCAAATTATCCATCCGTTAATGTTCACCCGTATTATTAATAAACTTCATTAGGGTATCAGAAGTGCAGGTGTGCTGTCCACTAATTCAAGAGCACCATATTAAGTGTACCGAAGTAGAGAGCCGGCTAGTACAGAGAGAGAGACGTACAGAACCAGATAATACAGAGAGAGAGGCAAAGATCTGTGATCTGAATTTGAACACGGCACCTTTTTGGCAGGTCAGCTCCCTGACCATTATACAGGCAGCTTGGCACCAAACGTTAATAAACAAGTAGGAAATAACGCAGCGGTACCATCTCCCACAATGCACTGCGATACGGTTCCGAGTTGAGGAAACATTTTCGTCATATATTTGAAGGATTGCTTTTCGCCACAAATCGCGTGTAATTTTGTGACGGAATGACGAAATACAGCTCAAGGATTGCTGAATCGTCAATAGTGACAGTTTAATTCTGAGAGCGAGAGTGCTACACAAATGTCAATCAAAATTGTCACCAAGGCTGAGTGTAAGTGAAATTTAAGCATCCCGGACCGCTTTAGTGATACCACAATTATGTTAAATTTGAAGTGCACTTTCAAAAACTTTGAACTGTTGATTTTATAAAATATTTTTTTCCTATTATTTATTTGATAGAAAAAAATCCTGAACAATGCACTTGTTTATTTGTTAATTTAAAAAAAAAAGTAGGTACGTTATAATTAAAGCGTTTTCATATTAAAAGCTGCATGGTAGCTATTGTATAATACTTTTCATGAATGTATTTAATTTGAACAAGAAATACAATAAAATAAATATAACGATTTGTACTCGAACTGTTAGAACATCATGGGATGTGGAATGCATAAGACTAACCCCTAAAATAGAAACCCCTGAGAGAAGGGTTTTGATTAGAGGGAGTAAAACCACCTTATTGAACAAACATTGGAAAAATATAGATCTATAAAAATATAAATCCATACTTCAAATTAATTTTTAAGTAAATTCAAGCGAAAATTATACTGTAGGAATAATTAATTATTTTAAATAAAATATGTTCAACATTTTTTTCTTTAACAGCAAGGAATGTTCAAGTTTTATAGATGATTATTATATCAAATTAATTTTTAAATAAATTCAAGCGAAAATTACTATGTGCGAAGAATTAATTATTTTAAACAAAATATGTTCAGTATTTTTTGTTTAACAGCAAGGAAGTTCAAGTTTTATAGATGATTATTATATCAAATTAATTTTTAAATAAATTCAGGCGAAAATTACTATGTGCGAAGAATTAATTATTTTAAACAAAATATGTTCAGCATTTTTTCTTTAACAGCAAGGAATATTCAAGTTTTATAGATGATTATTATCTGTATTATTTTAAAAACTTAAAATATCCTTATAAGAAATTGTTCGAAAAACTTATTAAATTCTTAACAGAACATTATGATCTTCAGTTACATATATTAACCTGGCAAAAAATTTTATTTTATAAAATCGTTAAAGGCACCGACGACGCTGTTATGTTCTTTTATAAAATTGAATTATTTGTATTTTTTTTTTAAATAAAAGTATTTTTTTAAAATGTGTCGAATTAAGACAAAAGAATAAAGATGAATAAGAGGTCGCCACGTTGGAGCGGAGCTCCTAAAAATACAGTAGGGAACCGATTATCCTGAACGGTCGGGACCATCGCTATTCCGGATAACTGATTTTTCCGGTTTTCTGAATCGCTAGAAAAATCCGTTTTTTTACTGTTAAACCCAACTAAAAAAAAAGAAAATTGGAAATAATCTTAAAAATAAGAAAAAATGATTAAGTAATACACTAATGATTATTTCCAAAATGATGGTAAGGTAAACATCTTTAAAAAAAGAAAGAAAAGTCGTAAAATCTTATGAGGAAGAAAAAAAAATTTAAAAATGGGGAGAAAATTTATCGAATTTCGTTCCGGTTTTTTGGTTTTCCGGCTTTCTGATTTCCGGATAACTGGTTCTGTACCGTAATAATAAATAATAGCAATAAATTTAAAATTTTAAGTTCCTTTATCCTTCGAATTAATAATTTTTTTAATTCTAATTAATCCTCAACACTCTTACGGTTAGAGTCTTGAGTTCTTCTAAAACCACCACGTACGAAACAAATTAAAGTGCCTCATTGCCTTACACAAAAAATGTTATATATTATTTAAATAATTCGGAAATACGATGTATTGCAATCTAATTTTCAATAAAAGCAGTCTGATTTTTTATAAATAAAAGTATACTAATAGCTTGTAATTCGATGCAAATGTTAGATTTTTAAAAGATGGAAATAATTCTTAAGACAAATTTTTTTTTCCTGAGGTATGTAAAAAAATAATTTTTTCTCCGATCATTAGGTATTGAATCTTGCTCAATAAATTTAATGTATATAAAATTAAAATTTTTACTTACTGAGCTATTTTTTTTAAAGTTCAGTTCATAAAACTGCAAACAGTTATGTAAGAGAATAATACAATTATAATTAAGCAGATTAATTTATAAAAGAAAATTAAAAAATATTCTGAACAAAGCAATATAATGTGGACATTAAATACCATTTGCAGTGAAAATAAAATATCTTCAAACGAGCAACATAGGGGGAAATTTCGAAAATATTTTAAGATTTATTTAATTACGAACGCAATGTTTTTTTTCCCCTTTTTTTTTTTGATGCATCGAAAAATTGAGACAATTTGTAACTTTTTATCGTAATTATTTTTATAAGTAACTCGATGACTCAGAATTTTTTAAAGTATTTAATAATCATAAGCCATTTGAAAATTCGAAAATAAAAGAGAGATTGCTGTTAAAAAATGCGAAACGATCAGAATTTAAAATTAATTTATAATTTAAGAAAAGTTTGGTTGTTATTATTTAATGACTGAATACAAGTTTTTCGATTGGGTGCAAAAATTAATAATCAATAAATAGTTATTAATCGACAAATAATGTCATGAAAAAAACTGAACAGCACATACCGACACAAATTATTAAGTATGTCGGTTAACAACAAAAATAATTCCAAATTTGTTTTTATATGTTAGTATTTCTTGGATTTCCCAGTAATTTTGCTTTTTTACATAAATCCCTTAAAATTCGTATTATTTTCAAGAAAACGGTCATAAATGTGCCTATTTGTTATTGAAATATATATGTAGGGGAGAGTCGGGTAGCTCCGCCCAGCGGGTACCCCCGCCCACTGTCAATTTCATATGTATAGAATATTTTTTCAAGTCAATGGGGCATCGCACATTAATTGTTATATTAAAAAAAGATTATTTTCAAAGTTTCAAGTATTTATGCAGCTGTTAACATGGTAAACAATAGTTTTGAAAATATGTTGAATACAGTAGTCATGAAATTAAGAAAAATTGGTTGAATGTTTCGATTAAACGTTATTTTAATACTAAAAAAATAACTTTTTCTATACATACAGCATTAAAATATGTAGTCTTAAGTTTAATTTGCAAAACAAAGAAAGTCTAATATGTGAAAAATTGTTCGAGTAATTAAAAGTTTACAAAAAAACTGGATTTCGGGTAGTCCCGCTCACATGAATGTCGGGTATCAACGACCAATTTTATTTCGTCAATAAATGTACGGTTGCAAAGATTATTATTTTATTGCTTCAAATTTGAATGTTATATGCATTTTTAAAAACAAATAGTGTTGTTATTAAATGATTGTTATTAAATGATAGAATTCACTGAAAGTATATAAATATGTAATAAATAAAATAATTTTGTGATAAAAATGATAAACGAGGTTTACCTATTGTCAATACATTGGTCATTTTCATTTACACCTGAAAAAACAGTCAAAGGACATAATTTTTGTAACTGGGCGGGGCTATCCGACACATTTTGAAAAGATCTGAAAAACATGTTTTTTTAAATTTCTATTTTTTTAAGTTAAACTATTCTTTTTTTGGTTTATTCTTTTTGCATTATTTAATTAGATGATAAAACAATAGAAACATACAAAAATATTGATTATTACTCAATATTATATAGAAGTATAAGTAATACTCCTTAAGTGAGCGGGGCTACCCGACTCTCCCCTATATAAAAAGGATTACGTACAATGTATATTTTAATTCTTGGAATTTTTTTAGCTTTAAATTAAAAACACCATATGCAGTCAATATGTACTTCATATGTCCCCGTAACTAACTTCATAATATACACATTATTCAAAAATATTTTATCACAGAACACAAACCGCGTGCATTCACAAAGTGAATAAGTAGTTGAGCTAAGAGTACGAAGTACATATGACAAATACACTCTATAACAAAAAAATCGACGCACCAAGAAGGAGTAGTGCGATTGAAACGAAAACTGGTGGACAGAAAGACAATGTACAGAATAGTAAATAATTAAAATTTCAGAACAATTGAATAATTTATTGCAGAGTTACAGTAACAAGTTCAATAAGGTGTTGACCCGCCTCTAGCCTGGATACAAGCTGCCACACGGCGTGGCATAGACCGATAAAGCTCCCGGATGGTCTCTTGCGGAATTTCCTGCCAAAGTCGATCCAATTATCGAACGAGGTCATCAACATTCAGTGCCAGATGCAATCGCCTACCCATCATATCCCAGACATGCTCAATGGGAGAGAGATCTGGTGACCTGGCAGGCCAAGGAAGAGTTTGAAAAGCTTGCAGACAGTTCATAGCAATACGTGCCGTATGTGATCTGGCACTGCCCTGCTGAAAAACCAGCCCAGGGCGCTGCAAAAGGAACGCTGGCAAAACAGGTCTTAGGATGTCGTCGACGTACAGCTGTGCAGTAAGTGTACATCTAATGAAGACCAAAGGGGTCTGGCTGTCAAAGTAAATGGCACCCCAGACCATAATGCCTTGTTGAGGGCCGGTGTGGCGTGCAATAGTGAAGGCAGGATCCCCCCTCTGCCCTGTGCATGTCCAAACACGTCTTCGATGATCGTCAGGACACAATTGGAAGCAGGATTCGTCACTAAAGACTATACATCCCCAGTCGGCATCAGTCCAGCCTGATCGAGCGTCGATTTTGCGCGTCGTAGTGCGCTCTTAGTGCGTCGAATTTTTTGTTATAGAGTGTATCTAGTGCGTAAAAAGAGAAATGAAAAAGCATTCCGGGCACAAGCGATGGATAGATTAAAATCTTTTTGGGGCGTTACTTCTGAACGCTCCAGTCCGAAAATATCAGGGGCACAATAAGTGGAAGAAAGCTCAAGCCATGATTTTGACGGGAACAAGTGGTATGAGGTTAGGTAAAAAAAGTCTTTGAAAGTTTATCCCTTATAAATGAAGATTAATTATCCAGTATCATTTGGCATGATGCTAATGCTTGATTGCAACTCACGGTGGTATTTAACACTCTCTTTTAGGAAAAAGAAACAAATGTATTTATTTTCAAAAGAATAAAATAATATTTTTTTACTACAAATGCTTCGTAAAGATACTCATTCTACTAAGAAAATTGAAACTGAAGTGGTTTACGTTTTATGATACTGGAAAGTTTTCTACTAATATCAATACAGTTGATTTTAGTACTTTATTTGCTATCGCTGCTTTTCTAAACCTCTTACGTTAACTTCTATATCGTTCTTGTATTTATTTTCAGGCATATATAAATAAAATTGCCACTGTGATTCTTTAAGAATCTGAGTTACTCATTGGATCCCAGTCTATCACTATTCAGTCCACTATTTTTTAACGAAAAAGAAAAAAATATAATTTTTCTTAAGAGTATTTTCCTTTTTTTTAAAAATTTATTTCAAGTTATTCTTTAATGCTGAATCAGTAATCAGTAATAAAATATAAAAATATATGAACTATTTAAATTGCGTTATGAAAGAAAATAGTAATAAATAAATGTAGAATTTTCTACTACTTTATTTTCATTTAAAAAAAAAAAAAATAGCGAGAAAGACTCCCTCTGAGAAAATAATTCCTTCTCTCTAACAAAAAAATATTTTTAAATCGAATTTTTCAACCCTCGGCTCGTTTAATTCTATAAATATTCACGTTTTTCTTTCATTAAATAAGAATAAATTGATTGAATTCTCCATAGATATATCTTGAGCTTTACGAGAGGAAAAATTCTAAATTTAAATCATTTGAAGAACGCATGAAAATGAATAGTTAATAAAAAAATGAAGTTATGGTTTTCTTTCGAGGAATCTAAACGGAAAAAGAGAATAAATGCTGTCCTTATGAATGAATGTTGTATGTTGTTGAATGTTGTGAATGAATGCTGTAGTATCCATTATATTTTTGGAACCGGTTGTTGTAGACTCTCAGGGAATGGGAACTTTAAATGTTGATTACTCAAAGCAGCTTTTTTCAACTTCTTCAATTTTCTTTCGATTTTCTTAAAAATTGAACGGTTTATTTCTACACTATGTAGTTTACAATGAACGCAGAAATTTTTTATTAACTTAATGCTGAGCCTTAACTCTCATGTACGACTCTTGGTCAAAATATTGCAATTATGTTTCCAAAATTTTTTTTTTAATGATTGATGTGATTCCGTTATAAAAGAAAGTTAAAGAAGTCATCAAGCTCGTTGTTATTAAATTATCTAATTATTTAAAAAAAAAATTAAAGCTTGTTGTGTCGATTATATTTTTGGAGCCGGTTGTTGTAAACTCATTCGAGAATGGGAACTTTAAATGGTGATTACTCAAAACATTTTTTTTTTTAATTTCTGCATTCGATTTTCTTAAAAATTGAACAGTTTATCTCTACACAATGTAGTTTACAATGAACGCAGAAATTTTTGATTAACTTAATGCTGAGCCTTGACTCTCATGTACGACTCTTGGTCAAAATATTGCAATTATGTTTCCAAAAAAAATTTTTTTTAATGATTGATGTGATTCCGTTATAAAGGAAAGTTAAAGAAGTCATCAAGCTCGTTGTTATGAAATTATCTAATTATTTAAAAAAAATTAAAGCTTGTTGTGGCGATTATATTTTTGGAGCCGGTTGTTGTAAACTCATTCGAGAATGGGAACTTTAAATGGTGATTACTCAAAACATTTTTTTTTTTAATTTCTGCATTCGATTTTCTTAAAAATTGAACAGTTTATATCTACACAATGTAGTTTGCAATGAACGCAGAAATTTTTTATTAACTTAATGCTGAGCCTTGACTCTCATGTACGACTCTTAGTCAAAATATTGCAATTATGTTTCAAAAAAAATTTTTTTTTAATGATTGATGTAATTCCGTTATAAAGGAAAGTTAAAGAAGTCATCAAGCTCATTGTTATCAAATCATATAATTATTAAAAAGAAAAAAGAATAACTGCTACAATC
Source organism: Parasteatoda tepidariorum (assembly GCF_043381705.1). NCBI lineage: Eukaryota > Metazoa > Arthropoda > Arachnida > Araneae > Theridiidae > Parasteatoda > Parasteatoda tepidariorum. The sequence continues at coordinate 77,076,477 of NC_092210.1, forward strand.
TTTTTTATAAATGTCACTATAACACAATGTTTTAATCATAATTTATTAAAATTTAATATTATTTAAATAAAGTTTAAAATCATCAGCATAGTAATTACTTTATTTATCTGTAAATTATTTATTTCGCCCTTACTTAATGTTATGAAAAAGTAGTATTTATTAATCCATCTCTTTAAATAATGTCCCTTGTAATTATTTTTTTATACACTATTAAATATTTGAAACTAAAACTGTTATCAATTTGCTGTATTATAAATTAATCTCTTTAATTGACTTATTTCAAAACAGTTTGTAATGATGATATTTAGCTACCTCTTTATAAACACTAAATGATGAAAAAGTTGAATTTAATTTTATAATAAAGTATTTACTTTAACAAATCAGTCAATGTATGCAATTAACAAAATGACTTACACGAAATAACCTCTTTAAAATTCAGAATTAACTTTTCTCCCTATTACTAAATAATGTTCGGGAGAAAAAAAATTATCGCGCATGTTTTTGTAGCAATCGAAATTTACATAGGTTTTAAAAACCAAGTTTGTAGATGCAGTTGCAATATTAATCGAGTAGCCGACCAGGTGGCCGAGTGGTTAGCGTGCCTGACTACGAAGCCGATGTTTGCTTGTTCGAATCCCTCTCAGGGCATAAATGTTTCTTTCTCTCTCTGTGTTCTATGTCCTTTCTTCTGTGTGATTGTGTGAATGTAACCAGCACTATAAACGGGTTTGTGGTTGTATGACGTGGGCGACGCTACTCCACCACCGTGGCTTAGCCATAGGTGTTCACTGGGTAACGATAAGAGAGTAGGAATTCTGACATTCCTGACATTCCAAGTGCACGCCATTAACCAAAAAAATAAATAAATAAATAAATAAAAAATATATTGACCGAGCAAATTTAAAACTCTATTTCTGTAGAATCGAAACTTAAATCTGAGTTAACAAGTCCCGTGTTCATGCAAAAAAAAAAAAAGAAAAAAAATGATACTTTAATTGAATAATTTTTAATTTTAATGTAACATTCAACGATAAGGGAAAAAATGATTCCGTAACGATCATGGTGTTAATGAAAAAAGAGAGCGAATTCAGGTTACATTCCAGTAATATAATATCAATGGATTCACCTCGAAAACCACGAGTTGTTTTTTTTTAAGACAAACACCACACACCTTTAAAGCATCAATAAATAATTTATCAACTACTTGCAGCTTTAAATATCTATAGTAGAACAATAATTCCGGAAGGAAGTGTCATTTAACACTGCCGGAAATTTATCTTAAGAATAAGAAACCACGAGAGGGTAACCTTGGCCGGATTTTGCTCACTAATTGCGATACTGACAAATAGCTGCCAGACTTCGAGAGCAACTCCCAAACAACGCAACCGACAAGAAAAGGGATTAACTCATTCTGTATTCTGGGGCACTAAATGAATATTTAAAAACTTAAGTAGCAAAGTTCTTTTGTTTGGCGTTTCTTCTGTGTCATTAACATGCAATTCCAGCAAAAGCTAATTTTTTAAACCCCAGTATAAATGAACAATAAAGAATGCTGGTTTTCGCTAATGCATGCTTTGCTTTGTCACATAAGCACACATTTGTACTTTAATATTTCAAATGGATCTGCAAAGTGGATTTTACTCCAAAACATTTAATTATCTTTCGGGTATAGTAAATCAAACTATTTTGTTAACATAAAAGGCATTTTTTTATATATTTTATTTTTAATGTTTGTTATGAAACAATGCCTTGCATACATGTGTGTGGATAACCTTTTTGATTTCATTACTGTTTCTTTAAACAAGGCAAGCAAAAAAAATTTTCTTTAAATGTTTAAGATTTAAAATATAGCACAATTTTGCGACTGCTTTTTTTCTAAAAAGTTCTTTCGACAAGGTGTTCCGTAAATACAAACCTTAATAAGTATTTTTGTAATCCGTCTCAAAAATGAGTACAAGAATGTATAATAGTAAAAGAATACAAAATATTTAATTCTAAATTGACAAAACATTCTTTGAACGAAGCGCGCTTAAAAGCAGCAGAATTTTCAAAAGAAAGAATAAATATAGAAATAAAGAAAACGAAGGAAGTAAAAATATGACCACCGAAGCCGACGTCTTCAGGGGGTAGTACTGAGAGAGTTACTTTTGGCATTTAATTTTGCCTCTCTCTCAATAGAAAAGGTTTTGTTTTATGGCTTCCGAGGCCGGTACCCCCTGAAGACGCCGGCTTTGGTGGTCATATTTTTATTGCTATACAAGAATATATACGCATAGTAGATTACAAATTAATATCTAACCGAGAAAAAAAAATCGCTATGGAAAACAGTACAGAATGGCGAATGTAATAAACAACAAGACTGGTTTGATTTCGGGAAGAAACAAAGGGGACTTGAAAGACCAGTTTTCGAAACTCGTTCAAATTTTAACCTCAAAAGTTTTTATGTTTATTATATCTGTCTTCCTATCTACTTTAAATTGTCAAATTTCGATTCCTTTTTTGTTTTGTTTTTTTGTCTTAAATATTAACTCGAGACCGTATCCGTTTTTATTTCCAATTTTTATACAGATTCTAAAAATGCACGATTTAGGTGTAGAATCGGGGGCTCTTTTGTCTGACGATCATTATCGTTCAGTTTTTCCGAAACTCAGTCTCTGGTTACCATATTCTTTGTTGTCTTTGCATTTAATGACATCAGCTTCAGCAATTTTTGTATACCATTATGTGATTGGTTCTTGGTTTTATTAAAGAATAGAAATGCAGTTATTTTTGTAGTTTCTTATATTTTCAGCAGTTTCTTTTAACAAAAAATAGAGCATTTGGTGGATTTCGCGAACATTCTAAGTGATTTAGATGTATGGGCAGATCTCTAAAACCTTTAACTTTTGATTAAAAAAAATAATAGGCACACTATTTTTACACCTCTAGAATTGTTTGAAAATGTATAAAATATCAGAAAATAATCGTGAACATCGAAAATTTTGATGCCCTTATAAGTATAAAAAAAAATTAAAATTTTTGAACTAATTTTTCTAGGTTTATATACATTTCATTAAAAATCATAAAAGCGACAAAAGTGTCATTTATTTAATAAACATATAAACTTATTGAACCTATTTTTCTTTTATTGAGCAATTTTTTCTTTTTAATAATTTCATCCATATGTATCCTTTATTTTTCATCAAAAACTATTAATATCATAAATGAATTGAAAAATTTTAATATTAAGTTAAATTGTTATAAAATGTATAAAAAGGTTTACTTTAATTATTTTCAGTCAAACAATATCTTCAATTAGTAAAACATAGGGAAAAAACTAAGTTTTGATACGTTAAATTCAATTAATTAATCCTGAGGTTACGGTTTGACAGGGTTACGGTCTGAACAACCTAAGGAATAGATCGAAAACTTTACTCAGATGCAACGCAATGCGACGCACACAACACAGAAAATAAATTAGGCAATGACAAACGTGTGATAAAAATTTTGATTGATTTAAACATTTACTTTTTAGATCTGTGTCTGATTACGGTCTTGACATCGTAACTGTAACCTCACGGAATGACAGTTTGTGATCATAAACCTAAAAAAATTAGTTAAAAAATTTTAATTTTTTGTTTATACTTATAAGTTCATTAAAATTTTCGATGTTCACGATTATTTTCTGATATTTTATACATTTTCAAACAATTCTGGAGACGTAAAAATAGTGTGCCTAATATTTTTTATTATTTTTTAATTATCAAAAGTTAAACGTTTTAGAGATATGCTCATATATGTAAAATATTTTCTTAAGTTTCACAATTTTTTTTTTAAACTAACCATTCCTACTGTCAAGAATTACATTAAAAACTAATTTCATTTACTTGATGCTCAAGTATCACTGCTAGAAACTAAACTATTTCTGAACTATATGTTCATATTCTAGTTGTCAAAATAGTCGCATAATCTTCTTTTCAAACTGTCCTAACTCTTCCAGAAAAATGTTAGATTTTTTTACGACATACATAAATTAAGATATTGTTTCTCCACTTATTTCTCAAGTTCAAGGTTACAGATACCTAATTAATGAAGTACAAAAGCTTTTCCCTAAGTAATTAGTTTTTAATCGCTAATCAAACAAGGATTTAAAATTTTATTTCTTTGGTGGCAGCGCAATAAATCGTAAAAAAATATTATTGAATCAAAAATGAAAGAGATTAAAATTCCATGCAGTTTTTCTTAAGACATAAAATTTCTAATCTTGTTCATTATTGTTTTGTTTTGCTTTCTTTTTTTATTTTCAGAAAAGCAGAAAAGAATAAGGCTTTTAAAATGATTGATGAAATATTTTTAGCAAAAGTTCATAAGAATGAGTAACTGAAATTGTCAAGTGTAGATTTCAAATTCAGTTTTTATAACAAGATGATTTGTGAGAAGATTTTTAAATTATTATTTTAAAGCTTTTTATTAATAGTTTGTGAAGCTTTTGACTTTAAAATTTTTTTTCCTATTGCAATATATAAAATTTAAAAGTGTAAAAGTACCCATTTCTCATTTAAAGTACTAAGGCCCAATATAACCTGAATCCTATGGAAAAAATTATCGTTGTGGACTGGATCCGTTCAAGAGAAAATGGGGTCACAAAAATTAATTAGTTCATCATTTAAAATGCAACTACTTATTTTATCAAGTTAGAAAAAACTGCAAAGTAGGTGCTTGTTTTTAAGACATTTATAATTTGTTTACTTAAAATGATGTTTCTGTTAAATTTTTCTTTCCAGGAAAGTAAAAATAGCTGTGAAAAATAATTTTCCTTTATAGTGTTTTTAAGTTGACTTTTTCTCGTACATAACAATTTATTTTCAGTACTAAAACTAATTTTGAAACACCGTCATATTTTTTTTTGCTCCAAATTCATAAACAGGAATAAATTCTTGAAAAATTCTGCAATATGGAATTAAATTATTGGCATAAATTTTTTTTCATGGCACAGAATTCTTCAAACGATATTTCCACGCCAATATTAAAAACCGAAAATAAACTGAATCGTTGTTTTAGAAACACTAACCATGCTAATAAAAAATTATCATTTCAAAAATACCTTACTTTTTTTGATCATCATAGGATAAAGAAAAGCAAAATCTCAGTGATACTTGGCTTCGGAAAAAAAGATTTTTGATGAACATGCAGCTTCAAAACATGTAGTAAGGCACCCATGAACCTTCACATATTCATCAATCATAAGCATCCATGTAGCTCATCATTTGTATACAGATTCATCAACCATAAACATCCACGTGGCACATCATTTGAATACATATTCATCAATCATAAGAATCCATTTAGCACATCATTGGAATACATATTCATCAATCATAAGAATCCCTTTGTCACATCATTCGAATACATATTCATCAATCATAAGAATCCATTTAGCACATCATTTGAATACATATTCATCAATCATAAGAATCCATTTAGCATATCATTTGAATACATATTCATCAATCATAAGAATCCATTTAGCACATCAGTTGAATACATATTCATCACTCATAAGCATCCATGTAGCACATCATTTCAGTACATGCAACAATGGAAGCCATTTTCGTACATTTTCTTTATACTTTTTACATAAAGATTAACTTTTAAGTTGCTTCAAGTATTTTTTATAGCTTTGCTTCCACGAGTTCTGTGAAGTTTTCTTACAATAATATGTGATTTTAGAAACTAAATAAATAAATAAAATTGCAAATACTCGTATTCATATATGTAAAAAAAAATATACACTGAGAAAAAGTATAGTCAAAACTACTAGATAATGGTAGCATTTACTGCCTTTACGAGAACTACAAAATAATTTGGTAATTTTTACCGAAATGCTTTTTAAGAAGATTTTTTCTAGTGAACTAACTAACTGCAAATAAGTGCAAATTTAAAAAATTATTAATTGTAAGTGAGCCATGTTTGAAAAATTATTGCAGGCAAGTGAGCCATGTTTGAAAAATTTTACCTTTAACGTAGAAAGGGACACCAGTGTCCGATGTTATATTTCAAAACCAGAAATTATTAAGATGCTAAAATTAACATTTCCCACTTATTTTGACTTAAATTAATAAGAAAAGAGAAACAAATCATGGAAAGTATGTTTAAAGAAAATTCTGCGTCAAAGGGTTAATGAAAAATTAACGGCAAAATTGTACTGTGTAGTAAACTATACATTGTAATATGCCTATTTGATTGAATAAAAAAATTTTTTCACACGAGAGTTTCGTAGTTTGCTTGAAAAACAAGTTGAAATACTTTAAGTGTAATAAAATTAATTAATGGTAAAGAGCGTATGGATATATATCTAGCTTTGTAAATCGTTGAATTAAACTTGTTTTATACTGCATATGGAAATGTAAACAAACTTTACATATTTTACACATATTTATTTTGAAATATTATATTTTACTATCCAAATATTAATTCTCAAAAGAACTTTCCTGAAATTTAAGAGAGTAAAATTTATTTGGTGTTTTATTATCACAGTCTTGATAAAATATAGAGAACGATAATTATTACTTGAGCCAACTAATAGTTTTTCGTCAGGGACAAACAAGATGACAACGATGAGGAAAATGCAAATTAGTGTCTGGATTTGAATCAGGAGTAATTTGCATTCACATTCTTGAGTCCTTGAAATAGTTTCAGTGTTTGGGGGGAAATATGAGAAAAGCTGCAAACGTCTCTTAATCTTAAGGAGAAATTCTTTCATTTTATGTTAAAAAGACTATTAATTTCAAACCGTCAAAGAACATGATTAAATAGCTTTTCGACAACAATTATTTTGGATTAGAGTTATAGTTCAAGGAAGAATGTTTATTACTTTAATAACTGGTATAATTAAAAAACAAAATACGATTGAGTTGAGGCACTAAAACAGTAAAACAAAAAGAATGAATTTTGTGCATTTTTTTTAAAAAAAATTTCAGCGTAAACTTTGATAATAATTATTTATTTTAAGCTAAAACTGCCACATAAAACTAAGCCTAACTATCACATGAAATGCCAAATTCATGAAAAATGTTAGAAAATGGAATTGCACAGTTAATATATGATCCCGAACAATTTACTGAACGAGAGCATAAGAAATATGTAAATAATATGCTGTGTAATATATATATATATATATATATATATATA
>NC_092210.1:77083985-77097809 GCF_043381705.1 Parasteatoda tepidariorum
TTTATATTAAGTTTATAAGAAGAGATCAACCAAATAAGTTTATATTGAAAAACAACTATTGTTATTAATTATTGTTACTTAAATTAAATTATTTTCGTTAAATATTTAATATAAATATATATTAATATTATAATATATTAATATACATTAATAATGATAAAAAGTATGACATTTGTTGTTATTAAATGATAGAATTCACTAAAAGTATATAAATATGTAATAAATAAAATAATTTTGTGACAAAAATGATAAATGAGGTGTATCTATTGTCAATACATTGGTCATTTTCACTTACACCTGAAAAAACAGTCAAAAAACATAATTTTTGTAACTGGGTGGGGCTACCCGACACAATTTGAAAAGAGCTGAAAAACATGTTTTTTTTTTAATTTCTATTTTTTTAAATTAAACTATTCTTCTTTTGGTTCATTCTTTTTGCATTATTTAATTAGATGATAAAACAATAAAAACATACAAAAATATTGATTATTACTTAATATTATACAGAAATATCAGCAATACTCCTTAAGTGAGCGGGGCTACCCGACTCTCCCCTATATATGATCCTTAATTCAGTACCGTAAATTGGGATTACCTTGCTCATTGAGCTTTCTTTGAAAATTACCAGTTTAGGGAGGGGCAATGAGCTCATTGTCACTCATTTAACGAGCAACTTTTAATGAGGAACGACTTTTAACTGACGTAACTTAATAGACATTTACATTTATTCTAATAACTAATTCTGAATTGTTTTTTGTTCACTAAAGTAAGAGACATTAATTTTCAACATAGATACTGTGCTTAAAAACATAACCTTAGTAACTGAAATTTTAAAAATTTTCTTAATCAATTACTAATTAAACATTTAATCAGTTTTTATTTATATTTTATGTTACTGTCCAATAATTATGTACAATCTGAAAAAAAACTGATTGCTGAGCATATAGTAATGGATGATCAACCTATCAAATTTTCAAACAAATTTGAATAAAATCATATTTCCACAGAATTTAATTTTAAAACGTTGATCAAATTTCAAATTAATTAATTCTTGAAAGTAGCACAGATAAACTTTTTTAAATACCGAGCTTTATAATTTAGGACACACTTGGCAGCTTTCACGAAACGAATTTTGACTACGGATTATTTGGAAGTGTTGTTCATTTCGTGAAAACGCAATTGCTATAAGTACAGGAAGGCTATTAACAAAAAGAGACTGTTTTCAATTCACCTTAGTAGATATCAATATCAAAATCACAATTTGTAAACAAAATGGACAATCAAATAATTTCATTTAGTTTTCTAGAGGTTTCCCAGCTATTGATTTCTTTTTGAAAGGTCAAACCGAGAGAAATGTCTGGTATGCGATATAAACAACCATTTTGGCTTCTTACACAATAGCAAAAGTGATGAGTGAATACGAATTATTTAAATGAGAGAGTTTTAATTTATGGTAACTTTTAATATTAAAATACGACAATTTTTAAAAAAAAAATTGTATTAGTTCATTTTGACTTAGTTTTATTATTATTAGAATCAGATGCTCTTTTATTATTATTATTATTATTATTATTGGACGGATAGTTAATTCATTAACTATTTTATTATGTAAACTATAAATTATGTTTTACTAATAAATTGGTAATTTTTGAATTTAAATTTTGTTTCTAAAAGCCATTCATTTACAGCAATTACCAAAGATCATCTTATAACTGCTAACATGTAATTTACATTGCATTTTTTCGTTCATTTTGAAGAATTTCAGTTATGTATTTTAATATCTTTTGCTTTTTAGGTAAACATCTATCTTTAATATAGTTTTGAATGGTTCATTCCTTCGCAATAATGTATATCTGCATTCAATAAACATTGGGATTGTTTTCTTGTATATCCCTCCCTTTAAGTTTAATATTACCCAGAGTGTGTCTGAAAAATATTTTTCTTATATTTATTTATATTAAAATATGCCATATCATTTTGTTATCAGTTATCGTCTATTCTTATTAAAATTTTTGATTTTTAAAATTTTTTTTTAAGCTTTCAGTTGGATTGTTTATTAAAACTAATCTGATCTGAATATAAACAAGCTGTAATTGATATCAGAGATTTCTTTCTGTTAGTTTTAAACCACTTAGTTTTAAATAAAACTGTGCAATAGGGTCAGGTGGGGTAAAGTGGGTTTATGTTAAGAAACACCTATTTTCTGCTTTTAAATTGAGAAAATTTGTTTCATATTTTTAGAGATATTTACTTTGATTGTGGCAAGTATTTTTATTTCAGTTTCAGAAATTGATAAAAATTTTATGTTTGCAAACTATCTTTTTATGATCAACATGTTGATGAACTTTCTTCTAATATCGATAAAAACTGGCGAAAACTATTATCTTTAGTACAAACTGGTAGAAGGGCCTCGAAAGAACAGATTTAAATAAAAATTTAAGGATTAATTTCCAAATTGTGTGTAGAATGAATTTTTTTCTGAGGTGGGGTAAAGTAGGTATAAGGTTAAACTTATCTAAGTTTTATATGATAGAATATTTTTTTTACTTCTATGTAAGTTTAGTAAGTATCTAATGCTCTATATTTTATAATGAAATTTCTAAAAAAATAATTTATTTTTTTGATTATCGCCCTGCACAGTAATTTTAACACTAAAAATAAAATTTATTTTAACTTTTATTTTTTAAAGAGACTAATGTTAGGGGGAAATAGCAATATAACAAATACTTCACCTTTTTTTTTAAAGATGATCTTGTAACTAAATACCCTAATCATTTTTCTATCTCTGTAAACATTTTAGATCCCGTGCTAATTCTAATCACCTTAATTCTCAGAAAATTTCTGTATCTCATGCTTTTCTTTTTTGCTCACTAAGCCTAACCTCAGAATCTTTTCTCCGAATAATTTCACGAAAATTAAAAAATAAATTAGAAAAATGCAGCATTTAACATAATGTAAAACTTTCTCAATTATTTCTCAGATTCTATTAATATAAATACTTTATGCTCCATCTGAAATACATCAATACATCAGTAAAAAGGTTATAAATAAAGCAAAAGTCTTTCTCAGACTGAAGAGTTACGAATTATGTATTACGACTTTAAGTGAAGTTCTGATTCACCAGTTTATGTATCCTAAGTCGAAACATGTTCCTTGTTTTATAGATTTTTCAAATTTTTCTTCCTATTGAAAAAGAATTTCCGTAACTATATCAGTGATTTAAATACCTAACATCAAAAAAATATTATGCATTTATCATGTAAAAAAAGTATGAAAATAAGTAATTTAACTTTTTAGAATTGATAAAAGTTTAATGTGATAAAATTGAATAATTTATTTACAAATTAATTTATTAAAAGTATTTCAATTTCTCATTTAATCATTTCCATTAGTGCTTTGTGTTGAGAAAAAAGTGTGTAACTCTTAATTTATCAGTCGTAGTTAAAAAAATACAATTTTGAAACCACTTTTTAATTTTCTTGGTTATATTCAAAGTTATTTTAGTATTTGCATTTATTTAAGGGTGTCTAAACTTTCTTTCTCACCGAATATCTAAAAAATGTTAAAGAATGTTATTTAAATTCGAAATAAAGTGAAAGTATTATTAAATGTTAAATTAAACTCAGAAATTTAATCTAAAGGAATATAGGCTATCGCTGAGAGAGAGAGAGAGAGAGAGAGAGAGAGAGAGAGAGAGAGAGAGAGAGAGAGAGAGAGAGAGAGAGAGAGAGAGAGAGAGAGAGAGAGAGAGAGAGAGAGAGAGAGAGAGAGAGAGAGAGAGAGAGAGAGAGAGAGAGAGAGAGAGAGAGAGAGAGAGAGAGAGAGAGAGAGAGAGAGAGAGAGAGAGAGAGAGAGAGAGAGAGAGAGAGAGAGAGAGAGAGAGAGAGAGAGAGAGAGAGAGAGAGAGAGAGAGAGAGAGAGAGAGAGAGAGAGAGAGAGAGAGAGAGAGAGAGAGAGAGAGAGAGAGAGAGAGAGAGAGAGAGAGAGAGAGAGAGAGAGAGAGAGAGAGAGAGAGAGAGAGAGAGAGAGAGAGAGAGAGAGAGAGAGAGAGAGAGAGAGAGAGAGAGAGAGAGAGAGAGAGAGAGAGAGAGAGAGAGAGAGAGAGAGAGAGAGAGAGAGAGAGAGAGAGAGAGAGAGAGAGAGAGAGAGAGAGAGAGAGAGAGAGAGAGAGAGAGAGAGAGAGAGAGAGAGAGAGAGAGAGAGAGAGAGAGAGAGAGAGAGAGAGAGAGAGAGAGAGAGAGAGAGAGAGAGAGAGAGAGAGAGAGAGAGAGAGAGAGAGAGAGAGAGAGAGAGAGAGAGAGAGAGAGAGAGAGAGAGAGAGAGAGAGAGAGAGAGAGAGAGAGAGAGAGAGAGAGAGAGAGAGAGAGAGAGAGAGAGAGAGAGAGAGAGAGAGAGAGAGAGAGAGAGAGAGAGAGAGAGAGAGAGAGAGAGAGAGAGAGAGAGAGAGAGAGAGAGAGAGAGAGAGAGAGAGAGAGAGAGAGAGAGAGAGAGAGAGAGAGAGAGAGAGAGAGAGAGAGAGAGAGAGAGAGAGAGAGAGAGAGAGNGAGAGAGAGAGAGAGAGAGAGAGAGAGAGAGAGAGAGAGAGAGAGAGAGAGAGAGAGAGAGAGAGAGAGAGAGAGAGAGAGAGAGAGAGAGAGAGAGAGAGAGAGAGAGAGAGAGAGAGAGAGAGAGAGAGAGAGAGAGAGAGAGAGAGAGAGAGAGAGAGAGAGAGAGAGAGAGAGAGAGAGAGAGAGAGAGAGAGAGAGAGAGAGAGAGAGAGAGAGAGAGAGAGAGAGAGAGAGAGAGAGAGAGAGAGAGAGAGAGAGAGAGAGAGAGAGAGAGAGAGAGAGAGAGAGAGAGAGAGAGAGAGAGAGAGAGAGAGAGAGAGAGAGAGAGAGAGAGAGAGAGAGAGAGAGAGAGAGAGAGAGAGAGAGAGAGAGAGAGAGAGAGAGAGAGAGAGAGAGAGAGAGAGAGAGAGAGAGAGAGAGAGAGAGAGAGAGAGAGAGAGAGAGAGAGAGAGAGAGAGAGAGAGAATTGATTTTCGCCCAAACAGGCAAGTAAAGCTTATTCTTCGATGTATTTTTCACGCTGAATAGAATGAAACAATTTGGAAACGATCGGTCTAATACATTGAACTTTTTTTTGAACGGATACTTAATTTGTAATAAGAATATAATTAATATTCACGTGCACATATTTGTACGTTTTCGATTTGTATGGTATCGAGATCTTACAAGCATGCATGTTTAAGAATCTGGTATTGCTATCTAAACGAGTGAGATATCGTTTCCCATGTATCCGTTTTGATAAATTCGTTTTTTTTTCATTCAGAATCAAATGAGAATGTACAAAAATATTGTCTTGGTAGCTTTAAATTGATCACCCAGATATTTGCACATGCTAAAAAAGAGCAATGTTGTGTTATATGAAATGGGAGAGTCATCAGGATTATTTCTTTTACGTGTAAATAATACGGCTGTGCTTTTAAAATGACAATGATTTAAAATAAACAGTGACTGAATAGTTTATATTTATAAGGAACACTTAGTAGCATGGGAAAATCACGTCAAATCAAAAATGTTCACGTGCACACTTTTACACTCGACCATCCTGACTTTTGGACGACCTCGTCCCTTCGAAACAAGTTATAATCCTTCAAGTAATGCGGCACTTTTTTACATCTCTTTGGTCTACTGTTATCTTGGCTTAAATTTTTATTTGGATCGCCGTTGCATTGATTTGTACTGTTGTTGTCGTTTATTGGTTCAGAAGCAATGAAGTTTTCCTTAGTTCCAGTAATATTGTCCCCATCATCAGACAGATCTTCGTCATTGACCAGATAGAATAGTTTCATTTGCGAAGCGTGGGCGGTAGTCGTATAATTATGTTGCCTTCTTCTTCCTTGTCCAACTACGCGTAAATCAGTGACTTGATAAGTGTCGGATGGTAATATTTTGATGACTGTTAAAGGACCTCTGTACTTAACTTGGGTTTTAGTGTTAGATAAGGCAGTTTGTTCAGGTAATCGTCTTACGACCACAACGTCACCTATATTGTACTTAAATGCATCACATCGATGTTTGTCATAATTCCTTTTCATCTCTTACTGTGCAATGATAATACGTTCCTGGGCATCTCTTTGCAGTTTTGTTGGATTTACGTAGTCATTTGATGTTGGTAATAGATCTTGAGGAAAATATCCAGGCTTTACTGGCGTGTATCCATACAAGAGTTCAAAAGGAGGTTTTCCTGTCGACTTACTCGGAGACCAGTTAATACACCGTTGTACTTCTGGTAATATTTCATCCCAATCCTTGTGAGATTCCGTTTGGACATTGGAAGATATCATTGGAATAAGTATACGATTGATGCGTTCAACTTATCCATTAGCTTGTGGTCTTTGACTGGAATTTAATGTATGCTTGATTCCTAATTGCTTTCAATAGCCTTCAAACACCGAGGACGTGAAGCAGCTCCCTCTGTCTGTAATGACTCACCTCGGAGAACCAAAATCATCAGTAAATTCATCAAGGTAGTACTTCAAAACGCTTTTAGTTGAGCAACTAGGACATGGACGAAGGCGCACAAACTTAGTCATATTGTCGACAAAAACCAAAAGCTCCTTGTTGTGAGCTGAACTTGTTACAAATGGGTCAAGGAAATCCATATGCACAACTTCAAATGGGCGACTACCAGGTGGAATGGCATTAAGTTTACCTTGAGCTTTCCCCCCTGGTACTTTTGTAAATGCACATACGACACACTGTCGTATATGCTGCTTGATATAACTTGCCATACGAGGAAACCAAAACTGTTGACATATCATTTGAATTACTTTCTCAACTCCAAAATGACCAGAAAAGTCGTGGAAACGAACAGCAAGATACTTTCTCATTGATTTTGGCATTACAAACAACTTTCGTGACTTGTTTCTATCACCTGATTCATAATGGTGGCGATTAAGTAATCCGTTAATCAACTCGAAATTATCGGCTAGTTGTTTTTCTTCTTGTGATCTATTTGTCTTTGGTTTTCTTAAGGAAAATACAATTTTTTTAAATCTTGATCTTGAGCTTGTATGAGGGCTACCCTGTCTTCTTCAGTAGAGATGTAAAATACCGTAGGCTCTATTGTTAGTTCTACAGGACTCGGAATGTCTATTTCATGCAATGGTGTGCATATTCTTTCTTCGACTGGTGAACGACTAAGGGCATCTACATGAGCCATTTTAGAACCATCTCGGTGTTTAACATTGTAATTAAATTCGCAGAACAGTTCAGTCCATCTCGCTACCTGGGATTTAATGTTCTTTTGCGTATTCAAGCATGTTATTGCTGAACAATCAGTGATTAATGTAAATTGCAAACCCAACAACAAAGGACGAAGTCTAGTCATTGACCATACCGCAGCTATCAGTTCTAAGCGACTTGAATGATACTTTTCTTCCTCAGGAGTTGTTCGGCGACTTACAGAATATACTAACTGAAAAGCACTAGACTTATTCCGTTGCAAGAGCATGCCAGCTAATCCAACAGAGCTTGCATCAGTGTGTAATTCAGTTTCATCGCGTGGATCAAATAGTTTCAACACTGGTCTCGATACTAATTTAGAACGTAAGTTTTCAAAAGCATCATTTTGATCATCAATCCATGTAAACGATGAATTTTTCTTTAGCATCCTTGTGAGGGGTTCAGCAATTGAAGCATATCGTGTTATAAATCGGCGAAAGAAGCTTGTTAAGCCAAGAAAACGACGCAATTCATCTTTGGTCTTAGGAACGGGGTATTCAGCAATGGCAGCAAGTTTTCTTGGACCTGGTCGTATTCCATTTTTATCAATTACAAATACCAAATACTCAATATCTGGCATTCCGAATTCACATTTAGATAGCTTCAGTGTTACCCCAGCTTTTAGTAACTTTTCAAGCACTTGTCGAAGCTTCACTATCATATCATCAAAGCCGATCGAACCGAAGAATATATCGTCAATAAAACATGATACACCGTTCCAAAGCAAATCACCCAAAGCTAATGACATCGCTCGCTGAAAAACAGGTGGTCCATTCGATAAGCCAAAAAAACAAACGTGTAGGCTCATAATGTCCATCAGGAGTTGTAAAAGCTGCCTTTCGTGAGGATTCTTCATCCATTGCTATCTGATTAAATCCATGACATGCATCAAGGATGCAGAATAAACTAAAACCAGACAGTCTCTCAAGCAAATCATCTATGCAGGGTAATGGAAATTTACCCTTAATAGTTTGTGAATTTAAATGTCTGTAATCAATTACCATACGATGATCACCAGTTTTCTTAGATACAAGCAAAACAGGGCTACTGTATTCAGAAGAACTGTCACGAATAACACCCTGATCTTTTAATTATTGAACGATTTCTCTTAAAACTTGTCTCTCGTAGTTCGAAACTCGATAGGGTGAACGAGAAACAGGTTTTATACCTGGTGTCTCAATGATACGCATTATAGTATTATTAATGCATCCTCGTTCATCTTGTTTTAAAGCAAAACACAGCCTAAATTCATTTAACAAATCGCATAAAATTTGATGCTGTTCCTTATTTATTGATGGTCCAATTTTAACACATTCTCTATCGATAGGATTTCGCACAATTTCTTTTGCTAATAAAACGGCTGGGGTTGAATCCGCATCTTCTTTAACCATTGAATTGTAACTATTTTCAGATACCCAATTTCCTCGCAAGATAACACGATTTTTCTTTAATTGTAATTTTACGCTACTAGGATTAAAAACGGGCACTTGGGATTTACCATCGTGGATAGCAAACGTAACATCCTTACTTAGACCATCTCGATCACTGCAGGAAATAAATCCGTTTTGAGATTTACATGCACTGAAGGCAGTTGCCAATTGAACTGTACGCGGTTCAATCGCGCTCTTTTCGACACAACCCTATCAGGCATTTCATTAATCTGGTAATCATGCAAAAAATCCAGCTCTTCCACGTGAACTAACTTGGACCTGCCTTGATTTCTCATCATTATTTAGGGTGAGTCAATGATGTCGTTTCCGATGAGAACATCCGGGCCTTCAAATGTATCATCAGTTACTACATAAAACAGAACTTCCTTCAGCTTTACCCTGTCTATAGTCAGATTAAGTATGATAATTCCTAGTGACTCCCTTACACCTCCAATACCTCGAATTCGTGTAACTATATTTTTATGAATATTTTTATTAAATGTTTTTGCAAAACTATATTTTAACATAGATATATCAGCAGCGGTATCCATAAGAGCACTAGTATTTACTTCTTCTATGATAATATTCTTCGTTGTACTATTACTGGAACTGGGTAAAAACGAAACTGCATTGACTAATGGGAAAGACGCTCTCTTTGGACATTCCTTTGTATCATGTCCTTCTGTTTTGCAGGCAGTAAAAAACTTTGGACGTTTTGGCTTCACACAATCATGGGCAAAATGGGCGGTACCATAACAATTGTAGCAAACAGTTTGATTATTAGTTGTACTTCGACTTGGCTCTGTTTGTTTGCCCTTGGCGATATTTTCTTCTTTCAAAAACTTATTGTTACTATATTTATTATTATACTGAATATGATTCTTAAAAACATCTTTGAGTTCAATAAATTCATCTACCTTTTCAGCTAATGTATAAGGTGAAATTATATGGGTCCACTGATCCAAGTAACGTTCTCGTATATCTGGCGGCACCCGAGCTTTCATTCGATCTGCGATGATCAGGTCTTTTAAACTCTTAAAACTACTTATTTTAAGTCCCGCAGTCCACCCATTAAAATACGTTTCAAGCTCGCGGTAATATTCTTTCGATGATTTTCCACCAGTATTCTCATGAGAATAAAAAAGTTGTCTAAATTTTTCAGGACTTAGTCTGCAGCACTGAAGCAAAAGAGATTTAACATAGTCATAATTTTCTGACTGTTCTTCTGGTTCTCTCATTATCATTTGGACAATTTCACTTGGTAACTGGTTAATTAAACATGCCATCCACAATGTACTTGGTATTTGTACTCTTTTCATTACTCTCTCGAAATGTACTAAATAAAGGCTAATATCCTCATTACTCGTCGAAAACTTTCTCAGTTGTGACTGCCAATCAACTTATGGCGCCGATGTTATTACTTCAGTTTCGACTACTTCTGAAGTTTTAGCAGCAATATTGAGTTCCAATTCATGTTCCCGATCGGCTTTTTCTTTTTCCAACGCATGTTGGCGGTCGGCTTTTTCTTTCTCTTCTTGACGAAGGCGCTCGGCGTCTTCAACCAAATTTTCTACCATTCCTCGAACCATTTCTTCATCGTATTTCTCGCTATTCAATATTAACTTTCTCAAGACAGGGATTTTCAAAGTAGTAGACGAATCATCTTCAGATAACTCATTAGCTACGTAACGTAACTGATCTTTACGAAGTCGCTATAAAAATGCCATTTCAAACTCAAAACTCAAAATCAATTACAGTTGCCTGTTTATCCCACTTCTGATAATGTAAGAAACAACTTTTAAAAGAAAAACAAAACAATACTTTTATTAAAATTTACGCACACCGTTATTCTAAAAACTCAAAATCTATATCGTACACAAGAACTGCTGTTGTCAAAACATGGAATACTAAATTTGTAATAAGAATACAATTAATGTTCACGTGCACACTTTTACAGAGTGTACAGTAGTAACGCGCCAATAAGAATAAAACCAATTCATTTCTTTTGCCCGGAAAACATTTTATTTCTCATTTTACACACCTGATGGCAGTACCAGGATATTTTTAAGGTAATTGTAGATAGTTAGTTTATTTTAAACTAGTTGCCGCACTAATCAAATACGTAATACCAATACAAAAGCCAAAAATAGGCACTTTAATGACCGTTTTCTTGAAAATTAACCGATCGTTAAGGGGTTAAAAAACGAATAAAATATTTATATTAGTTTTTTTATAAAATATGATAAAAATTAAATAATAGATTAAATTTATTGAAAAATATATTAATAATGATTAAAAAATTACATTTATGAGATTCAAGAAATTTTTGAAAGCTATGAAATATGTAATGCCTATAATGGAATCACAATGCCTATAATGCCTATAATGGAATCACAATGTATCAGTTGGAAGGATGCTTGAGGCCACATCATGATGGTTAAAATTTACCACAGTTAAACGATTTTTTCTGATACTTATCCATTTCGAAGTGATGCAGTTTTATTAGGTATCAAATATACTCATTTTATCTACATTAGTATATTTGGTATTTATTAAAATTGTACCAATTATCATAATACTAAAAGGGCTTATCACCCAATCTATTAAGCATCATTTCCGTCAATAACGCATCCCATTTTTTTTACATTTCACCTGAATGAATTTGAACCAATTCCCTATTAATTTTGCTTTTAAGTGCATAGCTTATACTTTTATTTTAATTTGTACCTATCACCAAAATTAATTAAGCATCATTTGAGTTAAAATTAATATGCCAAGTGTTCGCTTTTCTCCTAGATGAAGTAGTGCCATTTCTCTATTGTACTTAATAGTTTTTCTTTCTTTCAGTTTTTACCTATTACCAAAATAATTAAGCATCATAGGCATCAATAATAGTATGGAGATTTACTACGATTTTCTTAAATTATATTAATATAATTTCTTCATTAATTTTCTCTTTAGTACGTAGCTTATTTTTCTTTTCCAGTTAGTAAATTTTACCAAAATTATTAAAGCATCGTTGGCGTCGATAATAGTATGACTATTCTTTACCTTTTTCCTTTAACAATTTATTACTATTTATCAATTATTTGTGCTTTTCAGTGCATTTTTTTATTTCGAATAACGTTGGTTTTAAATTATTTATTTTCATAGAAATACGTTTTAAGAGTAATAATTATAGAAGAAATAAACACGTGATTCCAATAACTTGAGAAATATTAATCTGGTGACGTACTACGGCTATGCTACCATGCTCACTTTGGTCATTGAGTTTATCTGGCATGACCAATAAAAAAATAATTAAATATCTTAGAGCGAGCCAGCAACTTGTATAAATGAGAGCTATAAGCAAGCAAACATTACCGGTGCTATCTTTAAATTCGTCTACCGTTTCATTTATATCAATAACACTAGTTCTAAGCCAATGAGAAAATTTCATCTTTTAAATGTCTCTCCCGAACGATCTAATTGTTGCTTTTGAATAAAATTTAGAATCTAGGGGCTAAATTCAATTCTTTGGATTTATTTGGATTTATTCGAATTTTCGGATTATTGCTATTCTTTGGATTACATAAATGATGTTAATTTTAAAATGCTGAATCAGTATTACTTTCCTAATTTTGGATCATAGATGTCTTTTTCCAAAATTATTTCATATTTTTCAAATTTTTTTTCCGCAGTCTTGGTTAATATAAAATACATTAATTACTCAAATAAAATAGAATTTTCCGAATTAAGCTTACCTGAAATAAATTAAAGTAACTTAAAAAAGTTGATACTTAATTTAAATTAAGTAGACCACCAACATGACATTTTATATTTTATAATCGTCGTTGAACAGCACACCGAATTTTGGGTCTAAAACTACTAATGTTCAACGCCGTAGCCTTGTAATTTTGAACACAATCCAGAAGACGAGGGAACTCCTAGATCAAGTATTTGGCGAAATTTGCCTTCGTGGTGGATTTTTTGATGGAACTAACCAGCAATTGCGTTATATGGAGAAGAAAACCACGAAAACTTGCCATAGTTAGTCTGGCGGCTAGGAGACTCTAACCAATGATCCGTCTACTACTGAGCATGTTTTACGTCTGCCCTGTGGTTGCTGTGACCCTGGTGCATAATTCGTATCCACAAGTCAAAGTTGAGGTTCGAACACAGGTCACCTCAACGGAAGGCCAAGGCTCTATCTCTTGGGCCACCCCAGCTCTCCGACAAGTCATTAATATTTTTATGCACTTTTATTAACTCAAGTCCATTCTTTTAAGTATGGAATATGGCAATCTTAATTTCGATCACTCAAAAGTCGTATGGAAGTTTGTTATATCGATTTTAGTATGCTTAAAAAACAATTTTTAAGAAGAATAAATGTAGTCATTGTCCTCAGGCAAATCATAAGACACTTTGTTTCATTTTGTGCATAAACTTTAATTTCTTATTAAATATTTTAAATAAATTCCTTTCCTTGGGCGTTTTTATGCATCATTAAGAAATAGTGCGAATTTTTAAATTTCTAAAACTATATGAAGATAAAAGGTTCATATTTTTCTTTCTTCAAGTAAAAATTATTATAAAGCCTCCTGTTTAGTTTTACTTCCTTTTCTCGGCTGCCACGTGGGATGAATTTTATTTGTCTTTCACAAAAGTGCTTTGATATAAAATATATTTATCAAAATATCAGTCGAATTATAAGCTTTCTTTAAACTTTAATAACCTTCTGTGGAGATCAAAATAATATTGAAAAAACTAAACGCAAATGAGTCTTGTTTTAAGACTTTAAAAATAAACTCTGCAGTTAAGTACATACGTAACGAATAAGAAAATGTTTTAAGTAACACACATCATATTTCGATATTTAACTAATCCTTTGAAAAATATATCATTGCGAAAACAAAGCAATTTTAAAATCTATAAGTCACCTAGTTAATTGAAATAATAAATATTCTCCGCTGTTTTTATATATATATATATATATATATACAAAACCGAACAAAAACGGAAACAAAAAGAAAACGGAAGTAAGGTAATAGTAGATAATATCAAGCGCTAAAGCTGCTTTAAATATGATCACTATAACATAGCACAATAAAAAGAAAACCGAACTAAAAACGGAAACAAAAAGAAAA
>NC_092210.1:77098066-77106392 GCF_043381705.1 Parasteatoda tepidariorum
TTATATATATATATATATATTAAATCTATGCATGATTAAAAATTGAAATTAAAATGAATAAAAAGCATTGCCTGGTACAGTTAACATGGAGATCGAGGGATACGTCACCAAGCGTGATAGGTAAATCCATTATATTATTCTTTCAGTTAATTTTGAAGAAGCTCGTCCTAACTCTGCAATAACGTTAGAATTACTCGGGGTCTCCTTCAATAAATACCTATGCAAATCAGAGGAAATAGTCTGGGGTGTTCCTCTGGGTACATGCTAGAACTTTTGGTTGAAAATGGTATTAACTGTAAGTGGAGAAATTGAAATAAATTTGTAACGACAGTTACAGTCAATGGCATCCAGAACAGTTCTGTATCTACCAGCGGAGAGCTTACAAGAAATTTGAATCCACGATCACAGTTGATTTCAATAGCATCCAAACTAGTATTGTATCGTTAAGTGGTGTGCTTACAATAAATTTACAACAAGGGTCCCAGCCAATGCCTATTTCACCGATATGCATGTGTTACTGATCAGATACTTATTGATAAATAGTGTAGTAATCTAATGAAATTAGGATTGATTTTCAAGCAAGTTTTTATTTTTTTAAATCTTCTGTGGTTTGAAGATAGCCAAACAAATTTTATAGCATTATTTTAATATTGCCCAGCATAATGTTTTTCATATGTACTAGTTCTTCATTTAAAAGATTATAAACGATGCTGATTCTTTTAATTCTAAACTAAAATACATTGAAAACTGGAGAAAAATATATCTATAAAATAAAACAAAGCAATTTTTATGCGTTAGTCTTTGTATTTCTCTTGTAATTTTAGAACTGTTTGTGGCAGGTTCTTGAAATTGGGCAATTATAGCTCCCAATTTTTAAAATTATTAAAACTCTTCAGGAGCTTCATTTGTTAAAAACAATGCTAGTTAATTAACAAAACTAATCTTTTTTTGAAATGTTAATTAAGGTGTCCACTTACATATTCGGTTAATAATTTTTATTTGTTTAACCAAAATTATTTTGTTACAATATAATATTCTAATACCAAAAAAAGTACTTACGTAGCGTGAAAATATCTTTTGTGATGTAACTCTTTCAAAAGTACATAAAAATGGTTGCCAGCAGGGATGTACATGCAAATTTATTAAATACACCTTGTGCGCCACCTAGGAAGATCCCGACACTCGAAATTTTTGCTCTGTTCGTACCCTGTTACAATTGACCCCACTCTCCCCTACTTTTATGTTGATTATTTAAGATTTTCTCTTAGCTCATATGAAAATAGGTAATCGGCTGAAATTTTACAAATTTAAATAATTCATGTTTTCTGAAGTACAGTTACGTAAAATAGAGAACAAATCATTTGAAAATTTCTTCCTGATTAGTTGAGTGTGATAAAGAATGACATAAAATTTTGAAACTATTCTATTTCAAAATTTCAAATTATTCCAAACAGTAATTATTTTATCCCAAAGAAATTTTCTGAAGAAAATTCTGCATTTCAAATAACTTCCGGCATTTAATTGAGCGATTAAAAATTTCTCGGTCATTTGAAACAATTGTTACATTGCAAGAGCTCTGCGCCTAAATTAAAGAGCAATGAAAATACTAATCATTATTTTACAAACATTTGACACAATTGTCTTTATTGAAACTCTTAGAAAAATTAATCAAATATTAAAAGTAAAAGAATTTCTCGATGTCTTAAATGATGTTCGCAGTTTATGACTTAATGTCTGTCTTTTAACAAGGGATTTAATTTTCACAGTTTTATATTGCCAACACAATGTAACCTTTCCAATTATAAATGTATTTCGCTATTATTTCAGTTTACTTAAGAATTAAAGTTTTATTCATGAAGGACGCAATAAAAGATTGTATTTAAGGGTGGAAAACTGAACACAAAGTTTGCTGAGAAATAAATAAAAAATATCTCTTTATTCGAATGTAATTAAAATGTGTTGAAAGGAAGTCAGGACAAATATAATTAATTTTAATTTAGGTTAAATACGGGAAATAATTTGTTGAGTGTTATCTGTGTGAGCATGCGAAGCAATGGTGTACTCTTATTGCTTATGATGCAATAATATGTTCAAAAAATAAATGATGTAAAATCTTAATTATTAAAATACACTCTATGACAAAAAAATCGACGCACCAAGAACACACTAAGACGTGCAAAATCGACGCTCTAACAGGCTGGAATGATGCCGACTGGGGACGTATAGTCTTTAGCGACGAATCCCGCTTCCAACTGTGTCCTGACGATCTTCGAAGATGTGTTTGCAGACGCACAAGGCAGAGGGGGGATTCTGCCTTCACTATTACACGCTACACCGGCCTTTCGACAAGGCATTATGGTCTGGGGGGCCATTTCCTTTTACAGCCGGACCCCTTTGGTCGTCATTAGGGGTACACTTACTGCACAGCGGTACGTCGACGACATCCTAAGACCTGTTTTGCTACCGTTCCTTTTGCAGCGTTCTTCAGCAGAACAATGGCAGACCACATACGGCACGTGTTGCTATGAACTGTCTGCAAGCTTGTCAAACTCTTCCTTGGCCTGCCAGATCACCAGATCTCTCTCCCATCGAGCATGTCTGGGATATAATGGGAAGGCGATTGGCACGGAATGTTGATGACCCCGTTCGACAATTGGATCGAATTTGGCAGGAAATATCGCAAGAGACCAACCGGGAGCTTTATCGTTCTATGCCACGCCATGTGGCAGCTTGTATCCAGGCTAGAGGCGGGTCAACACCTTATTGAACTTGTTACTGTAACTCTGCAATAAATTGTTCAATTGTTCCGAAATTTTAATCATTTACTATTCTGTACATTGTCTTCCTATCCACCAATTTTCGTTTCAATCGGACAACTCCTTCTTGGTGCGTCGATTTTTTTGTTATAGAGTGTAAAAACAGTATATATTTTTTCTTTAAATTAATTAAATATCTATAAAATTACTAAAATTTTAAGATATAATGATTTTGCTACATACTGGAAGTCTGCAGCCCTATTCAAGCTATTGTTTGCAAGACCTTGAACAGCTTTTATAACTCCTTTCGGATCGCTAAGTTGGCTAGACCTGTGACAGAATTTTTTCAAGCTATTTGCGACAAAACTCTCTAGCGCTAATATCTCTCTGCAAGATACTTTTAATAATAACGAACATATATGCTGCTAATTTAAAATAACAAAAGCGCTGTGTTTGCAAAAAAAAAAAACATATAATTTATTTTAATTGAACATGTAATAATTTTTTATTCTAATATTATGGGTGATATTCTCGCATATTGCAGGGGGGAAACACAAATTATTTTCTTCGCATTTTGTAAATAATCACCACAGTAAAAAAAATAATTAGAAATCATTAAATCATAGTAGTAATTGCCGAAAAATAAATCGACGACGAAATTACGCAAATCATTTTCCTCAAATGTTTGTGTCGTTTCGAAATTAGGTTTCGTTGTAACAGGGCTGATTGTGCTCCGGAAAAAATCCGGATTTCCAGAATTTTTGCTAACAGTGATCCGGAAGTTTCCGGAGATCGAAGGTTCAGACGTTTCAAAAAATCCTTGATCACAAAATCTTCCGGAAATCAAATTTTCAAAGGTGGAACTTAAAAACACAGTTTATTTTATTTGTTTGTAAGGGAGAGCCAGAGAGATACTTAATAAGCTTATATTCATGATTAATATTCATTTTTTATCAGTAAATAGTTGTTATAATCATAAACTCAAGAAAGAAAGACATATTTGTAAATATTAATTACTTCTCCAGGTCATCATAGGTATGTGTAAATGGTATAGGTATGCGTAAAATTTTAAATATATTTTAATCAAACTAAGAAATACTGAGAAAAGGGGAAAAAAACTTGTTTAATTTTTTTTTTAATTTTTCAATTGAAACGGGTTTTTTTTTGGTTTTTTTTTTTGTGAAATTTTTCCGGAATTTTGACTTGGGCTCACAATCACCCCTGTTGTAATAAAAATATCAGATTTAAGAAATATGGAGCAATCAATAGCAATAGCTGCCAAAAATTCGACAGAATTATTGCCTTAAAAAGTAAATACTCAAATGCATGATTCAAACAATTTTCCATATTGTTTGAAATATATCGGGATATTTAAAATTCACGTGAAAGTTAATCGAAACATTGCATCGATTTGCAATACTCTGAGTAAATTGAGCTCATCAAAAGTTGATTATCTAAATGCAAGATTAAAATATTATGCTTGAATTTCGGTAGAAAATAAAAGTTTTTTTCTTCTTTTCAAAAGAAAAGTCTTTCTGCAAGAGCTCTGTAACGTTCTGCAAACATGTCGCCGTGTTGCTGCGATTCTGCTACAGGGGCTAGTCGGATATTGAAACACAGTAGTCTAGTATTTTTGCTTAAACAATGTGCCTGTACCTAGGCCAAAACTGACTGGAATTTTGGCAGAATTTGTGCAGCAAACTTATACGTCCTAAGTTATTGAAGTAAGTAATACAAGCGGTACTTAAAATTATTATCGATATTTATTTTTCGAGTAAAACAAGGAAACAAACTTGAAAAAACAAGGGAATTTCATTTTATCGTAAGGGACTTTTTGGATCGAGCTCGAATTTACTTACATGGGCGGAAGATTACGAAACAATAAGCATGCAGCACTTTTAATTCCAAGCTACTTCGATTGTTGACGTTCGTTTACAGAATTAGAAAGATAGGAAAATAATAGTATTACCTTTCACTGTTTTTTTTTGGTAAGGAAACACACCTCTTCTCGGTATTACATATTCGACTGTCATTCCTTACAATTTTATATTGGTTTTTTTTAAAGTCTAAATATCCTTGAATGGTAAACCTTACGCTGTCGTTTTTACGGTAAAGTGATATTGCTCTTTGCCCGAATTTCCTACACTGGTATATATTAAGGTAAAGTGCCATTACCTGGTATACACTTTTACGCTATTTTTCACACTCATGTTTTTTTTTTGTTTTGTAAAGTGTAAAGGCCATTGCCTGGAATTCTCCACATTGGTAATTTTTTAAATCTATACGATGTAAAATTTGTAAAACGATGTAATACGATGAAAAAATTATCTCAGCAACTGGAGAAAAATTAATTAATATAAAAAGATAAATAAAAATGTCCGAAGCCAGTTCAAAGGGTATTTTTTTTGGAAAGAGGATATTTCGTTTACGGTATTCAAATTCTTAAAAAACAAAAACAAAGCTATGTTTCAAGAAAAATGCCGACATTCTTTCCTCGACGATATGGAGTCGTTCACTCATATAGGGAAGAAGGACTAGCACTGCACACGTGTTGTTTTGATACATGGGGAGCGAAACATCAAAAAAATGGTCCGTCTTCATTTTAGACTGTGAAGCTGGGAACATGAAACAGACAATTTAAGTAGAAGCCACTAAAAATTCGAATTTGTGTAATATCAAAACCAGTCTCTAAAATGCATTATTTATGTTTTTTTTAACGTGAAGAATTTAATTTAAGCTTAAAAACACATATGCAACTATTCTTTTTCTTAACGCTAATTCGCACTCGAAATTCATCATATCGAAAATTACTTTTCCTCGATTTTCATGCGGTGGCAGCACTAATCATCATTAGTTCATTAAAATTATTTTCGATTGATTGAATTTTGTCATTTCTTTTAAATTGAGTCGATCTTTTATAACTGAAAAAATGGCTGAAGAAAATAACCACACTCAAAGAGTTAACTATTCATTTACACTTTCTCTTGCATAATAATTTCACAACATGAGAGCAAATTGAGCGAGTGTATAAAGAGTTGACGTGGAGTGTGGAAACTTGGTATAGATTGTGGTCTTTTGGTATAGATTACATTAGCAATATCAATATTGCACTGCAATGAGTTGTATTTTGAAATGAAATCCTTTAATATAATTGTACAATGCGCAAAATAAAATGAATAATTAAATAAAAAATGGACCGACTCGAATAATTTTTGATTTAACGATCCGATTTTCCCGTTTCGAGACTCAATCTTAATGGTTCGAGGCACAGTGGGCCAGCATCCAAGGTTTCGTGGCTAAAATTAATATTTCGATAAAATTTGTTTCAAAATTTGGGGGGTTTTATTTAGGGGTTTTAATGTGCAGGTAAACTGAATTCATAGTTGAAATTTTGAAATACACTAAAAATAACCAAAAAAAAAAAAAAAGACGAAATGGCGGCTGAAATATGGCGAGTAAAAATAAGAAAAAAAATATAGTACGTTTAAATAATTAAATATAGCAATGAAAATATAATAATTTTCGTAATTTTATATTAAAAATGAAAAGCAAATTATATTTCAGAAGTAATATTACAAAATAACGAGCATTAATTACAAAATAAAGCGAAAACATGAAAAAAAAAAACGTAATTTTTGTTTTTTGGTATATTTAGTCCATTTTTGAAATACGGGCAAAATGGGCAGGTTTTTTCGAAAGAAGAAACATCAAAGAAGAGGACAAAAAAAAGTTAAGCTAATTTACCTCGTGGAACTTTTTGGAACTAAGCTTCGAAAGTCATTCAAACATTGTAAAGTGTCAAATGAAGATATAAACTATAAGTTTGTCAAGAGTATTAACTAATCCAACAAATTGAAAAATTGTTCTATAATTTCAGACTAATTACTCTGATAAAAATGTAACAGTAAGGTGAAATTCCTATATATATTTCTGAAATTAAAATTTAAATGTTAGATTTAAAAATTTTTTTTTTTACATATTTTTCATTACATTGTACTTTCGTCGGTCCAAAAAGTAAATTATAATGTTTGGAATGATTATGAATACTTAATTTGGGCTATATTAAAACTGCCTACACATATTTTAGTTGAAAATTTATTTTTTGACTTTTGGCCAAAGATCATGGTCTTCTGGCTCTCAGTGCGAGCGCATGATTTCAAATATGCTAAATTATTAGTGCAGAAGATATTTAAGGTTACAAAATCATGCACAAAACGTACTTTCTCTGAATAAACATGTTTTTTTTCCCGACGGATTCAGATATTTGAGCCCTAAGATTTGGGGGTAGCTGCAGTCTGTGAAATAGGACCCAGTATTTTAATCAGGAGCTTGGACACCTTAACGTTAATTTTACTTTTTGCGACTTACTTCGTCATAGCTTGAAAATCTTTCAAGCAAACTGAAAAATTTTTGAAAACAATTATAAAATTCGTTCACCCAGAAATTATTTCATGCAAAAAATTTATTCTAGTGAATATTTATTTTTTTTATTTAATAATTGTTGAAAAAAATTTGGATTGTAATGTATAAAATTTTTACATAATTTTAAACCATGTTTTTTTTTCATGGCAAAATAGGTCAACTGGTTCCTGAAAAATCGAATTTTTAAAATACGACTTATTCAAAAATCTATATCTGCGGAAACTATTAAACCTATTTCACTCAAAAAAATTTTTTAGCCATTTGAAATTGCATTCTTTATAATGATATAAAGAACTGTATACCTTACAATTCAAAATTTTTTCACTTTTATTAAATAAAATAATGAAAAAAATTATAAATGTATATTAAACGTTATGTTTTTCATGGAATTATCTTTAGATAAACAAATTTTATAATTGTGCGCAGAAACTTTTTAATTCTTACTCAAGAAATGTCGAAATACGCAAAAAGTAAAATTGACATTAAGGGGTCCAAACTTTGGATCGATCTCCTGACCAAACTATGGGGACTATATTTCCGAATTCGTGGCTATCCCTAATATTTTGGGAGTCAGAAATCCGAATTCATGGGGAAAAAGGTATGTTTTTTCAAAGAAAGTATGATTCTGTATCTGATTTGTTAACTTAAAATATCGTCTGTTATTAGCATATTTGAGGTCACCATCCGGACCATTAAGATTCAGTCCTAGAACGTGAAGATCCGATCATTAGATCAAAAGTAATTCAGAGTGATCTATTTTTTTATTCTGCGCACTATACGCATTCAAATTTATATAATTTATTACAAACCCACCAATTTCGGAACATTATTTGTTTTCGGAGTGCGTGTGGAGAAATTGTAATTGTTGAAAGAAGATGAAAAACTCTTAACTCATAAGATAAAATTAATCTTTAGCGTAGTGACTAGCAATCTTACAATGAAGAAGGAGAGTAATGACCGTTAAAGTATAATTTTAAATCGCGATACTAACAGAAAGAGAAAATACCTTGAAATGATATTATTCTATAAACGTTTTGTCAAACTGACAATTTAATATCATCTTAATGCTAGAAACCAAAACTAACGATATCATAAATTATATATATATATATATATATATATATATATGCTTAATTATTTTTTTTTCA
>NC_092210.1:77106525-77113125 GCF_043381705.1 Parasteatoda tepidariorum
GTCTTTATATATATATATATATATATATATATATATGTATGTATGTATGTACGTATACACACATTATTGTGCATACACTTAAATTATTTTTATTTGTATTATTATTATTATTGCATAAATATTTGATTTATTTAATATATGACTGAAACTTGCCATTATTCAAACTAATAATTTTTCTTAAATAACAGGCATCCTTAAATTGAGCCCTTTGATCGATTACTAGAAGCTACCTGTATATTGTTTGAAAGGACCAAGATCTGCACGATTAATCAACCAACCTTTTGTACAATGAAAGGCTGCAAGCAGTAATTACCCATGTCTGCAAAAGTTACAAGGTACTCAGTAGTTCATTGTGTTGAACATTTTTAAAAGTGGAAATATAGTTTAATAGTTAAATTTCTCTAGATAAGTGCTTTACGCAAAGGTTTGAAACAAACATGACATGATTTGAAACAAAATTTGTTGAACAGTCAACAAATTTTTGACATATTTTTCTAGCTAGTATTTAATTACTATAAAGCTAATTAAAAATGGAAGCAAATTTATAACTTTTGAAGATATTATACATATTACTAATATATTCACCACCTACAAAATATTCTTTTTCCGTCATTTTCTTAATTCTTTCTTAATTTGTGAAAAAGTGGGATAAAAAGAATTTTGAAATAAAATATTTGGACCAGGGACCAGTGCAAGAGAATATTAGAG
Organism: Parasteatoda tepidariorum; assembly: GCF_043381705.1. Classification (NCBI taxonomy): domain Eukaryota; kingdom Metazoa; phylum Arthropoda; class Arachnida; order Araneae; family Theridiidae; genus Parasteatoda; species Parasteatoda tepidariorum. Next base: position 77,107,234 of record NC_092210.1, read on the forward strand.
GTGGTTAAAACAGGAAGAATCAGACAACTCTTAAATAAGTGAGTTTTTGATGTTATTTTCGAAAAAAATATGAAGGGATTTTATATGAAAAGATTTTAAGCAACTAATTATTGACACTCTGGCGGTGACCACTTTCTTAAATGACAGTTATTAAGTCTGTTTCGGAATTAATGTCTTTAAAGAACTTAACAACATAAGCTTTTGATTACATTATACGAAAAACTTAAGGCGGTAAAAAAAAAATAGTTCTGCTACGAAATATCCTAAAAAATATCATTTAATTGCACTATAAAAAATTTCGGATCAAGTTCCAGCATAAAATGCCGGCACTTTGCGTGCATCATCGTTAAGTCTATTTTTACTGAAAAATATTATACCTCAATTTTTACTGTAAGTTATTAAACTGTAATTCAGTGATTTCACAATAATTATTACTGTAAAAATTACTGTATATCAGATTTTTTTTTACGTAACATATGTTCCTGTTGAAATAAATTATACGAAAAAAAAGTACCGGCTCCCTGAGTACTGGTACTTTTTACCGTAATTCAAGCCAGAACTTTTTTCAGTGTAGATAATTCACTTAATAACATGACCACCTAATCTAAGTTGCCTCCCAATGAGGCGTATCGTACCAACCCGCTTTCGTATTGATTCGCATCGACCAGCCATCGAATCCTGATATCGAATAGCTGAGCGATACGAAATCCGCACGCGGCTCACACCGTTCACAGTGTTGACGTAAAATATCCTTAGTAGTAGACGGAACATGCGTTAAAGTTTAGGTTTGAGTTTTTCGTGATTTTCCACCTCATGTAACGTAAATTCGGGTTTGTTCATCAAAATGTCCTCCACGAAGGCAAATTACTCCCAATACTTTATTCAGGGGTCCCTTTGTCTTCTAGATTGGGGTCAAAATTACAAGGCAATGGAGTGGAATATTGATAGTCATGAACTCAAAATTGGGTTCGGCTGTTCAACGACGGATGTAAAATATATTAAAAATTTTAACACTGAAAAGCAGAGGGCGGTAAACATTTGGATAATGTGATGCAAAAAATTTCCATCTGCACCAAAATTTCCTGAAAAAATATAGATCTCAATTAGCTTAGAAGGCACGGAAGAGAAGTTTTATGGTTCATGGAAAGCTGCCTAACTGTATTGATCTTAATATTGATTTTATCACATGAAACTAGCTTCTATCTTTTCACACGAAACTAGCTTCAAACTAGATTCCAACACCACACCTCAATCACTTCAAGTGTGCACAGTGAGCTTCAAAACGGTTAGTTTATGAAGTCGGGCAAACTAAATGCCGAATGCGCCCAGTTATGAAAAGTAAGATTTATTAAACATGATCTGAAAGAAGTAATAACAAGAAACGTAAGCGTAAAGGTATATTTGTTAATAGAAGAAATTCATAAGTGACAAAGTACCTCCTCCATAATTTTTGAGGCCTGTGTCGAGCTCTCAAACTAAGCGAACATTATCGAAAACCACCAACCAAGAATGATGAACATAAAACCCTTTCGTAGTTTTCATCATTCAAGTGCTAAAGAATCTTGCACCTTCGACCAATTGCTCTTAGTTTAAAAAAATGTCTATAAACAAACGGATGCTGTATTCCCTATAAAATTTCTAAGTGACTGGACTATCAGTGTGACTCATCACTATCAGCAAAAATATAAAAATTATATTGATCGAAGGTACAACACTCTCCTTTAAAAAAAATAAATTAGTACGTGGAGTCCTTCCGCGCGGAAGAAGTTAAACTTCGTATCCCGCGACGTTAATTGTAGAAGAATCAGCAGTCGTAGAAGGATCATTAGTTCTATTCAACGACTCTTTTTCCTGCTCCGCTCGCTTCCGTGCTCTGTAATAACGGTAATAATGTGAATTTTTCCCTCGTGGACCTCTTGAACCAGTGGAAGTGCTTGTGGTTGCCTCATTGTCTCGTCCTGGAAAATGTATTTGTATTAATAATGTATGCGTCATAATGTAATTTCAAAAGAGAAAACCTAACAATCAATTGATATTCACAAGTGACGTACCTTGACATTACCTTAAATCTGTCGCATTGTCCGTGGGATTGTTTTCACTCATTTTTTACAATTGTTATCCACTAAATTTGAAAATTAAAAATACTATCCTATTAAATTGTATGTGTATCAAATCAAACTAAAAAAATATTTATAGAAAAACAATACTTTTATGACTTTTATTATTTTTATGCTAGTAAGAAGCAAAACAATATGGAAATGAATGAGGGAAAACTGGGTCCTACCACGTGATTTCCCGGCCAATAAAAATGTAGCGTTAAACGTTTAACGCAACCTTGTTGGAAGTCGCATAAGAAGTATAACTTAAAAAAAAAAAACAAGAATCAGAAGATGAATTTTAAAAGGATCAAATTTCACCTTTATATGTATTCATTTTCATAATAAAACATTACAGAATGTGCCTCATCTTTCCTTTATGTAAAATAAAGTCTTTTAATAACTTAAGTTTACCGAAAAGACGCGTAGATTAACATACTCTCTCGACAGTCATGGTATTAACTAATTTCTGTGTTCAAAAGACATTTGAATGGAATTGCGCCACACTTCACTATTTCATCCGAAGAACAGTTAGTTCAACTAAAGTCGTTAAGGAATTGTTTGCGTTAATCCGAGGCCTCGATTGCTGTTAACATGCTAATTAGGTAAGAAATAATTATAGTGTTGTCATAGCAACAAGGTTTCTCAATCTCTTTACATATAATGTTAACGACAAGAGAAGTGTTTTAAGTTTTTTTTGTTGTTCCTAACTCGAGTTTTGTGTTTATTCTGATATTAATGTCACATATGTTCTGAAGAGAATTCGCTTATCAGATTAAGCAGCGATAAAAGCACAGATAGACGTGGAATATTTTCAAGATACATATTCATAAAATAATAGCTTCGAATTGTCTGTTTAATAAATAATGCTCGTTATCACGCAAAGAATTTTTTATACTTATAAGTAAATAACACAAACAATAAATAACAAATAAACAACAAATAAATAACAAATAAATAACAGTATAATGAGTGGCTTGAAAAGAGTTTAGTGTGTTTTTCTTGCTAAAAACTGGCATAATTTTTCTGTATCGCATGAGGAAAAGTAATGAAATATTGTTTTTCATGATTAAGTGTTCTTTTTAAAGATGACAAATGTAGTTTTATCACAAAACACATTTGGATTGTACGATACAATATAAATTTATTTTCTATGAGAGTTGTAGGTTGTAACTCGAGTTGGAGTTGGCTTCCGGCTTGTCCAAGAAACACGCATACTATCGGGCACAAGGCCTCGTGCGGGATTTTGGCTCTTGTACAGCTGATTCCTCGTGCTGTTTGGTTTCTAGTGCTGCTCTAATATTTGTCATCCTTTGCTCGTAAGCTTCAATCGGCAGGAGTTGCTTAAACAAATTGCCTCGGCCTGATCCTACAATTCTCTTTACATCGCTTGTCTCATGCTCCGGTTTTATCCCTCTCAAGACAGCCGATAGATTGCAGGTAATTATTTTTAGCAATAGCTAAATGTCGAGTATTGCTTCTTTAGCTAATGGAACTAGTAGATGAGGTTTTTAGTCTACACACAGTTTGAAATACCTGTTTAAATCTTATCAACCAAGAAAATTACTATTATTTCCCCTATTATAGAGCCGTGGTAGCTCAGGGGAATGCGATGGCTTCAAAATGAGGTGACGCAGATTCAAATCCTATTTGGTGGCTGGTTGATGCGATTTCTGCTTCCGGCTCGGGCAGACCACAGTGTTAGCATAAAATATCCCCAGTGGTAGACGGCGCATGGGATAGAATCCCCTTGCTGTATGGCTAACCATGGAAGATTTTTGTAGTTTCCCTCTCTATGTGATACAAACGTGGTTCAGTTCCATTAAAAACTCGTCCACAAAGGCTTGTTTGCACCGATGCTTGATCCAGAAATTTTCTTGTCTTTTAGTTTATGATCAAAATTATAAGAATACCGAGTTGAACATTGATAGTCGTAAACTCAGAATTGAATCAACTGTTCAATACCGGTTATAAAATGAAATATATAAAATCACTTTCATAACTATTGTGGATCCGTGGCAAACTTGTAAAGGTAATTCTTGGCATTTAAATTACTTTTTTCAAAAAAAAAATACTAATCTAATAAAATGTATCAAGCTATTTATGCAAATGGACGATATCATATTGTGAATTTATTTGGATCCATTAGCTTATTCTTTGATAAAATGAACAATACTTACTGAAGAGGTTTGAAAAATGTAACCAAATGCTATGTTTATTTTCCTAAACAAACGTTTTGAGCTACGTCTATTTTCTAAATAATGCATATTGAACGGTGTCCATTTTCGCAAACATGCATTTCGAGTTGTGTTCATTTTCTTAAACACGCATTTCAAACTATGTCCAGAATAAAAAGTTTACCGACTAACACTTTCGACTGCTAGTTTTGGTGCACTTTTTATACTTCAAAAGAACTCTACATTAGGCTCGTACAATGATCCCATTTCTTGATTTTCAGCTACAATGCTCATTTTTTTTTACTTGCAATACGACGTTAACATTACATAATATTAATGCTTTAGGTGATTCAGTTTTTTTTTGTTGCCTGCTATAATATTTGTAACCTGTTGAGTGCGGATAAAAAAGTCCATTACTATATAAGTTGCTATGGCTTATTTACTAAAAAGTCTTGGCCTTTTTAGGCAAATAGAAAAACAAACTTTTCTAACATTCTAACTTTTCGTAGCCGTTATATAAGCTTAAAATTAATATTGATCTAGTTTGTTTTTAGTTATTGCTTAAAAATATTACTAAAGAGAGTTACATTTTAATACATTTGTGATGTTGCTCACATCACATTGTTGCTCACATCACCTTTTTATTTTTGATGATTTCCTTTGCGCTAACTGTAACCGAACCTGTCCTCAGATCCGCTCGCGTGTTCACTCCATGATTTGATTTCTTAAAAAGAAGGTGAGTCCTTTGTAATTTTTTTTCTCGTTTCTTTCTTTGTTGGGATTTTTCTATGCGGGATGTCTGGGATTTATGTTCTCTTTACGAGGATTAATACAATTCTAATATGTAACTAATTCTTTTTTATTTATTGTTGATTTCAGTAAGTTTAAATTGATTTGGATCCCAGACATGCAGCACTTGGAGAGAGCAGGTGGGATCATGCTGGCGTCTCCACTCCGTTGGCGCACTCCGCGATCTCAGTAGATTTTAAAATAAAACAAAGATGTATGCAATAAGGGATCGATTATTTAGAGAATCTGCAAGTTAATTTAATTGCCACCAATCTCCTGATTGAGAAATACTGGCATTCTGGAAATCTCCAAATCTGAAGATTTTTTCAAGAATAAATAAAAATTGGACTGAGTCAAGGATAGTGTGATTATTTCATTGGAGTAATTTCACTTTGGGCGCAGACCAAATAAAACAATTCTGGGATGGGATGAACTTGATCCGTCAACCCTGGTAGATCCCTGATAACTTCTTACCTGAACAACAGTTTCCTACATAATTTTCTTGATTCAGTAGAACTCTTTTACTGACAATATATTAAATTATTTATAAACTACGAACACAAAAATATGTATAGTTCATAACTATCAGAATTTACTTAGTATTGAGAATTATGTATGTATGTATGTATATATATATATATACATATATATATATATATATACTAGCGGACCCGACAGACGATGTCCTGTACACACGTCATTAATTGGAAAATTTCAAATTTTTTTGAATAAGCTGTAACAATCTGGATCGTTTTGATGCAAATTTTTATTAAAAAGTTATCATATTAACGTCATTTTATATATCTTATCACAATTCGACCAATCGATAG
>NC_092210.1:77113880-77141238 GCF_043381705.1 Parasteatoda tepidariorum
GAGCGAAAGATCGAACTGATGGGTCATCCGCCGTACAGCCCTGATTTGGCACCCAATGACTTCTTCTTATTCCCACACATCAAAAATAAATTACGTGGACAACGATTTTCGACCCCCGAAGAAGCGGTTGATGCATTCAAAACGCATGTTTTAGAGTTACCTCAATCGGACTGGAAAAAGTGCTTTGAAAATTGGTTCAAACGCATGCAAAAGTGTATTGATCATCATGGAGAATATTTTGAAAAGCAATAAAACCAATTTCGATCCTACATATTTGTTTTTTCATTATTAGGCCGGAAATATAAATAGCAACCCTCGTAATCGCATAATAACATTTTTTTGCAAGTGCGAAAACCTTTATTTAATAAACTATCTTGGCATCTTGAAGGCGAATTTATAGAATTTTTGGTAAAATATGAAATGTTATAACTTTTTCTGATCATTATTTCTTTTTTACATAACTAGGAGGGGCCTCCATATGCTCGCTCTGCTTACCAATCCCGATGATTGCTTCGCAGTCGCTAATTTTTCCTTAAAGTCGATCTCTTCCAGAAAAATAAAGAATGTATTGACTAATTGATTGACAAAATGTTCGTCGTAAAATTAAAGTAATTTTTAAAATGACATTTCATTAAAAAATACTGGTTGTTTTTTGGGAAAGCATTTTAATGGGAAAAAACAAAGCTGAATGTGAAACAGTAACAGTGGTTGGTGAAGAAAGCGACCAAAAGGAGAAAATTTCTCCTTAGTTGTAAGTTTTTTTTTAACTAAGTCGTAATTTATTGCCTTATTTTTTACTTTTTTTAAAAAAAAGAACTTATAATATTCAAGTACTAAAATTGTGAGTTTATTAATTTTAATGGGTTAGACAATTTTTTCATAACATGAATTTTACGATTAAAGCTTCGCTAGAAGATATTTAAATTGTGTTTGTTTCCTTAAAAAAAGCTCCGAAAAGTACACTGAAAGAATTTTAAAGAATCTTTCAATCTAAGGATTTATTTGCATTGGAAAATAAGGAAATACAAATTTTTTTTTGAAAATAATTATTCGAGTATAAAGCATCTGCGGAATATAATTCGAAATTTTAACGAAATCGGCTTAAAATATCTTATGATATTCTATCAAAGGCTTTTGTAGACGTGGGTGTGAAACTCTTTGAATTGAGAATATCTTCTCAACACTGTATTATTTTTCTTCTGTCTTTTATATTCTGAAAACTTGATTTTTAACAGAGTCTTTTCTTGAGCTTAAAAATGTATCCTAAAGGGCTTCGAGATCCATTGATTTAAATAAATATTTTTAATCCAAAGACATTTTATGCATCGAATGCTATACAAAAATTTGCTTGTCATGATTTTTAAATCTAAGAAAAAGAGATCAAATATATATATATACACTTACGTTAAATGAAATAGAAAGTATAGAATTATTTGAAATTAATATTTTAAATAAATAAGTGGGTGTTGGAACTAGTGTTTCTAAGAAAAAATAATTATAACAAATTTTTAAAAAAAATATTTTTGATTTGAATAAACAGTATATAATTTTCAGAACTAAGTGCTTCTTGTGTTACTATTTTATGTTCCTTTTTGGTGAATTAAGACGAAATCGTATTACCCGCACTTTTTCATTTATTTATCCTATCCTAAACATTTTCCCCTGATTTGTGGAACTTATTAAATAACTTCAATCTTGCTATTTCTCGCTGCCTTTGCATTGCATAGTTTTCACAATACTAATTTGAATCAGTCAATCTTTGTCGCAACCAAGATTTTAATTTTTTTATTTTATAACCATCGTTGAACAGCCGACCCAATTTTGGGGTTTAAGACTACTAATGTTCAACTCCGTTGCCTTGTAATTCTGAACCCAATCCAGAAGACAAAGGAACTCCTGGATTAAGTATTGGGGGAAAATTGCCTTAGTGGAGGACTTTTTGATAGAACCAACCCGCATTTGTAGAGGCAGACCACGAGAACCTCCCATGGTTAGCCTGACGGCAAGAGGACTCTAACCCATGATCCGTCTACCACTGATTATATTTCAAATCAGCACTGTGGTCGGTGCAAGCCGGATGCGGAATTCGTATCGACCAGCCATCGCCGGGATCGAACCCCGGTTCACCTCATTGGAAGGTGAACACTATGGACTGAGCCATCGCGGATCCACGGTTTTAATTGTTGAAGACAATTAATCTCACTAATATTTTATAATCATTATTTTGGCTATCAAACCTTCGCAATATCTACCCATCTCCTTCTTTAGCCAAGCTACAAATTATTCAATAAATTGGCATTAAGTTTATTATTTCCATATTTTTTAATTATTATTTGTTACTCTTTCCATTGATTTAATATTTTGAAATTCCCCAGAACAGAGATCTGTTTAGAGGTTCCTCTCACTATAAGTCAAATTAGCAATACATTACCGCTAAAGCTCAAAGACTGATGATCTGCACATTAGTTAAATAATCTATAGAATAACTGATTTCAACGTTTTAGCAGTAGGGGAGAGTGGGGTCAATTGTAACAGGGTACGATTGTAACAGAGCAAAAATTTCGAGTGTCGGGTTCTAGATTTGGTTCCTAGGTGGCGCACAAGGTGTATTTAATAAATCTACATGTACACCCCTGATGGCAACCATTTTTATGTACTTTTGAAAGAGTTACATCACAAAAGATATTTTCACGCCACGCAAGTACTTTTTTTGGTATTAGAATATTATATTGTAACAAAGTAATTTTGTTTAAACAAATAAAAATTAGTAACCGAATATGTAAGTGGACACCTTAATTAACATTTCAATAAAAAAAAAATTAGTTTTGCTAATTAACTAGCATTGTTTTTAACAAATGAAGCTGAAATGGCGTCTTGGGGACAATTGTAACAATAAGTAAAGGGACGATTGTAACAGCTGAAAATAAATAATCTTATGTTTACAAACCATTACTTAACTCTTTAAGAACCACCAATAGTTTCCTATATCATTTATATTATGTTGCATGTGCATTATTTTATTTGTCACCTTTCACAGCATAAATTAAAATTTTTAACCCCTTAAAGTTAAAAGTTTAACCCTTTAGGTCTCTGCTCATTATTATTTTTACTCCTAAAATATCACTACTATTTTGATCAATAAAAAAATATATCACAACTATGATAATATGTATAATTAACTATGTTTTAGTTGAATTTATGAACTGTTACAATTGACCCCGTAAGTGGGGACAATTGTAACAAGTGCACGACTGTCAAAAATTGTTAATAACTAATATAATAACATTTAAAATAAGGTATATATTTATTTTCTAGTAGAGGATAGTCTACTTTATTCGTCTGTCAATTAATACTAATAATATATTGGATTTTTTGTTAGTTAAAAATAGTTAAGTAAAAAATGTTACAATTGACCCCACTCTTCCCTACACTCTCAGAAATAAAACTCCCACTTATCAACTTTTAACATTATTACAGCAGTTAATAAAGCTAAAATAATTCCAATGTTCTTTTCTTTTGTTATTTTTTCCCCTTGCTGATGGTTTTACATGATTAAGTTAAAAATCACGCTCTTAGTTCTCTCTCCCATCATAATAAATTCATAATCATTTCATCATAATGTATTCAGTATCTTTTGACATGATGCTTTTGCTCGAGATCAACTCGCGCTATTCAAAATTTATCACTATCAAGCAATTTTCTCCTGTATATATCCTATCCACCATTCGAGGTCCAGTATAAAAACTCTTTCCACTGTATATGTATGAGAATTACATCAATTATCATAGTAACAAAAGTACCTGTTACCAACATTGGTACCTGTAATGGTATAGAGATTTGTATAGTTTCACCTAAGCAAATAAGGACAATTTCTCCGTTGATTTTGTTTTACTACAAAACTTTTTTTGTCTTTCAGTCAGTACCAATTATAAAAACTAATTAATCATTATTGGTGTCAGTAAAAGTACGAGGTTTTTCTGAACCAATAAGTACCTTTTCTCTGACAATTTTGCTTTTTAGTTGATAACTTATTTTTTTTCTTCAATTAGTAACTATTACCTAAATTAATTGAGCATCACTGTTGTCTACAAAAGTATAGTAAATTTTACCGTTCTCCTAGCCAAGTGAGTCCCTTTACCATTCTCATCATTTGCAGGTCAAATATATTATCAACAGTGCTCAAATATATTTCAATTTGTTTATTTATTCCCTTGCTAAAAATGTTTAGAATTTTTCCTAGTTAGAGCCACCCTGAAATATGACTAAAAAGTAACTTTAAATTTTCTTTTTTGATAAACAAACTGGAAACACGAGATAATTTTTTTAACATCAAACCAAAATTAATCATTTTTATTCATATGCAAACTATTGATTTTATGATAGTGTTTTTCTAAGTATTTATTTTATTCTTTTTCACTTCAAAACCAACGTCTCAACCCACTTTATCTAATTACGAAATCATTACATTACTTTAAAAAACTATATATTTTGTAATTTAGTTTATTAGTAGGCGGATTTTTTTAGTAGCATAATCTTATTTTATCTTTTGAACATAAAGAATATAACAAACAAGCAAAAGAAATAAAAGCAACAAGAATTAAAAAAAATCATTGGTTATCTTGTAAAAGGTTTGTAATTTGCTTATAACTCTAATTTGCTTTCCAATAAGAACTAAACGTAAATTAATAATGACTGTATAGTTTTTTTCTCAAGCTATTTCAATATTTTGCTTATTTCTGACTGATTTCTAAATATTTATTTAACTTTGTAAAGAGTCTAGAAAATCTGATTAGAAAAAGTTTCGGAAGAAAAATTTAGAAAAATAAATAAATAGTAATTTTTCAGAAAGTGTTCTTTAAATGTTAAAACAAGACAGAGAAAAAATTAATTTTAATAATTTATTTCGTTTGCGACTAAGAGCAAGAATCTGAAGTTTCAGGAAGATTTCAGAGAGATTTTTTTAATCATCGATGTCAAACATTAATGATTACAAATGTTGTAAAACATTGTTTTGAGAACAAAATATCTAGTTCATAAAATATTTCAAGCAAAAATGTTAATTATATAAGTAAAAACAGCAAATTATGCTTGTGCGCAATTTGGACCCCATATTTTTCTTTTTTTATTTTGTTCCATAATTTGTTTTCACTTTGCTACATAATTTTTTTTTAACTTTGTTTACTTTGGACCCCATATTTTTTTTTCTTTGTTTTTTTTAACTTTGCTTTTTCTACTTTGTTTGCTGGACCCCATAATTTTTTTTTAACAACACAATTTTTTTCTGTTGTAAAGACCCCCGGTTGCTGAATGGTAGCGCTTTGCCCTCTTTTACCACAGGTTCGGGGTTCTATTCTCAAACTGGGATAGAGTCGTAGCTGTTACATAACATCAAAAATTATAAAGAAATCAATCAAGCTTCTCCTTTTCGGCTTAAATTTTGTTTGAAGTAGAAATGGTGTTATAAGCTAAACTCAAAATTTTTCTTGCAAATAAAAATAGTAACAAGAAAAGAGATTCATCGACGCTGGTGATTTCTTCAGGCCTCTTCCACTATCGGTTTTTTGGAAAAACCGATAGTGATTCATCAGCAATATCTCTTCTACCTTGACTTTATGAATTTGCAAAAAAAAAGTTCAAATTTTTTTTTAAGAAATAGAAAGCAATTTAAAAATTCTTCAAACCATTCAGAATTTATACCTAACTATTTAATGCTTCAAAAATCATTATTGTGATAAACTTTATGAAGTTTAATTTTCAGTGAATATCAAATAAAAACAACTTAATAAAATTTAGAATCTAATTATTTTTTGGAAAAGTCTTAAAGTTTAAAGAGTTTTATCTCAAAAGGGATTGCAACAATAACCATCACATTGTCGATAATTAATGTTAGTAAAAAGGGGAAATTTACATATTTTTGTAACACTTTGAAAGGTATTTGAAAAACAAATAGTATAAAAAAAAATATTTAAATATTAAATATTTATATTTAATATTTAAATATATATATATATATATACTTTCAAAACTCATTGTGCATTTTAACTTAGTAGTGCTTCTTTTTTAATACAATAGATGTCTAAATCAACTGGAAATTTCTTGACGTTGTCTGAGGCTATTGAAAAATATTCTGCTGATGGTATGTGTTGATTTATTATTATTTAAAAAGTGTAGTAAAAGTAATATTAAAGCCTTCTTAAAAAAAAGAAAGAAACGAGTGAAACGGGCAGCACAGCTTTTCCTCTTAACAGCAGGCATTATTGTTCAAAACAATCCACAAAAATTCCAAAAAAATTAACAAAATTTAAATAATTAGAAAGCAATCTATAAAATTTAAATGGTTAAAAAGCTATTAAATATAATTAGTTAGAAAAAATATAAAAAAATGTAACTGAAAAATATAACAAAGAATTATCGAAGATAACAAGGCACTAAAAAAGCAAACGCACACTCAAACAAAAAAATGAGCAATAGGAAGCAAAAATGTGCTCGCCAAACAATTTGAAACTGGTTTTTATATTCTATCTTTTACTAATCCTCTTCTTCTTTCTTTATGAATCAAGACAACTACCTTTATCAAACATTAGACCCCGTCTAGATCAGCCCAAAAATATCATGTTTATGTCTGGAGAATCATATTACATCATAATGCAGGCATCTTCAAATTCCCAGCATCGACTTTTCAAATGCAAAAATAATGAAGTTGCCTTCAGCTGAGTTCCCTATAAACATCCTGAATGTAAAAATGTTATGTTCCTCCCCTTTATTTGTGTAACTTTCACATGCTATAAACTTACAGTTAAAGAAAGCGGAGCATCCTGCCAAAAGAACAAAAGCAAGTGAAAGAACTTTATTTCGTAGAAGCATTAGCATGCTTCTGTTTTGAAGCTGCAGTCTGGCTTCCAGACGGACGTCCTTTTCTTGCATTCTTTAAATTTACTACCTTCCATTCATTTTTCTCTCACTTGTGCTTTTACTCATTGCACCCATGGTGCGTAGTATTTCTAAAAAGTGCTTAAAGGTGCTTTTTTTCGATTTTCGTTTTTTGAAAGCCCTTAAAGGTGCTTTTTTCATTGGGTGTTTTTGAAAAGTGCTTAATTTTCCCTTTTCGAAAATGAGTTTTTTTTTCTTTACCATGTTGATTTTCGGAACGTATTATGCAAAAGCGTGTTTTTCACATTGTTCTTTTCAACGTTTTCACCATTAATTCAACCACAATCCAATTCAGCGTTCCTTCGATCAATAGCGTATGAAACAGCCAATGATTTTACTTGTTTGATGAAATACTTGCGAGTCTGGATGTGCGTCTACTGAAATGAGATAGGTGAAATTTTTGCACTTTCATGCGCACCTTTTTNACTTTTTTTGTCAAATTTTTATATATATATATATATATATATATATATTGGATTAAGGATGACAAATATCAGAGCAGCACGAGGAATCAGCAGTACAAGACCCGAAATCCCGCACGAGGCTTGTGCCCGATAGTATGCGTGTTTCTTGGACAAGCCGGTAGAGACAATTCCAACTAAAGTTGCAACCTGCAACTATCATCGAAATTAAATTTGTATTATATCCAACAATCCAAACTTGTTTTATAATAGCAATACATTTGCCATCTTTAAAAAGAACACTTAATCTTGAAAAACAATATTTCATTACTTTTTTGCATGTGATGCAGAAAAATGATGCCAGTTTTTAGCAAGAAAAAACACTAAACTCTTTTCAAACCACTCACTATACTGTTATTTATTTGTAAACAAGAACTTATAGGTATAAAATATTTTTTGCGTGATAACGAGCATTATTTATTAAACAGACAATTCGAAGCTATTATTTTATAAATATGTATCTTGAAAATATTCCACTTTTAACTGTGCTCTTATCACTGCTTAATCTGATAAGCGAATTCTCTTCAGAACATATGTGACATTAATATCAAATAGCTTATAAAAAATAAAGCTAGACAAATTATTGATTATAAGTCAAATGTGTTTTTTTAGGGGAAGAGTTTAGGAAGAAAAATTAAATTTTCTCGTTTTTTAATCTTTTAACGAATTTATAATTTTCGACTATAAAAATTTAAGAGTCTGTCTGAAGTGACTATGGGACAATATGAGAAAAATCGGCAAGAATCAGCACTATTATAGTGAGGAATAAAACAGAAAATTGTGCTTATGTCATATGACATTCTCCTATTTGTGCAAAAGATTATTTTTCCCATTTCATTCGCAAGATTTTCTAAGAACTGCCCACTCATTTCAAACAAAAGTGTGGGTTGTTGAAAAAAAAGTGGCAAGGTGCCCAAATACAATTAAGATGAGAATGGTAAATGGTTGAAATGAAACATCCCTATTAAATAATATATGCACCTAATGAGTTATCTTGTTGATTATTTGGCGGCAACTAAATTACTTGGCATTCAAAATTATGAAATGGACTTATCTACTCAAAACTGGAAATATTTTGTGAAAGTAGTCATTTTGGTTATCAGCAAGATTTATATCAATTTCTTATCTAGGAAAGTATCCTGAATGTCAACCATATGTCTCGTGGAATTTTAGCTTGACTACATTTTATAGTTATAGAGGAAAATAAATATCACTGCAGTAAAGGGAGTTCAATGCAAGGTGACATGGAAATAAAAATACTTCAGTAAAAGATGCTCAATAGGCCTGTGATAAAAAAAAAATAAAGACTACTTCAGTAAAGGATGTTTAATTGAATGTGATAGGACAATAAAATCTAACTATCTAAATGGTGTTTAATATCAAACATGTGAAAATAAAGATTGCTTCAGAAAGGTTTGTTCAACAGTAGGTGATATGGAGATAAAAATTACTATAGGAAAGAGTGTTAAATAAAAGGCAATATGAAAATAGCAATAAATACAGTAAAAGATGTTCAATAAGATGTTCGTTCCATTCGCCCTTAAGCAAAAAATTTTTTTCTTCATATTCTTAAAAATATTTTTCAGAAACTAATGTTAGGAAAACTTTCCCAATATCTCTTAAATTATTTAAATGCTATTTCTTGTGTAACATTTTTATAAAAAGATGATTGCATCCCACTGACAGTATCCTAAATTGTTTCTAAATTATAAAAAAATTTTAATTCTTTTTTTTGTAATTTTTAAAAGTTTGTGTTTAAAATGACTATTAAAATGTTTTTCAGAAGTTTGAATTTTTAAGAAGTAATAAATAGAAGGGAAGTTTTAAAAGAATCATTTCGAAATAATTTCCCAAGGTAGTTTAAATACATTTGTAAGAAATATTCGAAAATATAGCGTTTAACAATTTTAGTTATTTGCTTTATTATTTTTATACGAATGAAATTCACTGACTCAGGCATTTTTGAAAACACGCTGGAACATACTTTATTTCTATATGCACAAAAAACTAAGAACACAAAACTACATGTAATGCTTCCTGGCATATTTCCTCGGTATAAGTTTCAAAATATTTTTTCGAGTATAATGCAGGGAAAAAAGAATAAATTTTTTTGATTTTTTTATAGAATGTAAAATGAGCTGTTCACAATTTATTTATTGTTCAGTGAAAACTGCTTCGATTAATTTTCATATTTTTGTGTCTTGCGCTTCCTTATTCAAAGCACACGACAGTATCTACAATATGATATAAAGTTATTCTTACGTAATTTTAACAAGAAAAATATTTCTTCACATTATTTATTCCTATTGCGTCACGCATTCACGCAATTGTCATTAAAATAAACATTCAAATAATTGTCTTCAAGTACAGTTGATTATTTTTCAGATCCACATATTAAATTGTTCATTTAATTATGATTGCATATCTTGACAAAACGCTTATACATGCAATTAAAATACTTATATATTTTATAAACAAAAATATATTTTATCAACTTAAAAAAAACAATGATAAAAGAGAAGCAATCATGGAGTTTGATGAGATAAGCAAACAGATCGATTTTCTTATCGATTGCTATTTACTTATCGATTGTTGCTAAGTTTCCTCATCTCTCTCAATTATTATTTCATTTTATAAGCTAAATGCTTGAATTGATGTCAAGAGTAATAATGATAGAGCGATATTAAACGTTTCAAAATATTAATTTTATTTTTCTGAAATTTTAACAAAACATACAAGCGAAATGCAAGAGGGATCAATGTAAAATTATATAAAGGATTAAAGGTTACAGTTACTTACTGTTAACCCTTTAACGATCGGTTAATTTTCAAGAAAATGGTCATACAAGCTCCTATTTTTTTTTGTCTTTTATATTTGCATTATGTATTTGATTAGTGCTGAAATATAGTTTAAAATAAACTAAATATCTACAAATACCTTAAAAAATATCCTGGTACTGCCATCTGGTGTGTAAAATGAAAAATAAATTTTTGCAGGGCAAAAGAAATGAATTAGTTTTATTCTTATTGGCGCGTTACTACTGAACACTCCAGCCCGTCAATATCACGGGAGCGAGAAATAGAGGGCGAAACCTCACCCTGTCATTTTCACGGGAGCGAGAAGGAAGAGGTTAAAGAGTAAAATTACTTCATTTCCTTTCATTACATGTCATTCTCTGTATACAATTTTTTTTTTTTCAAATTGAACTGATTATTCTTCAGATCCAGGTAATTTTTTGTTTCGTTACGATTAACATATAGACTGGATTCGTAAAATTATATAATAATTATTTTCTTTATGAACAAATTGATCTTTGTTTTTTAAGGAAATGACTTTTAAGAAGAAAAAAACAATGATGACTGAAAAAAAATCATAGGGGTTGGGAAGTAGATCGAGTATGGCCTCTTCGTATTATAAAAACTTCTGGGGAAAGCTATGCACATAAACGTAGAACTCATAATAATGATGTGAGTTGAAGAAAGCTAACAAATTTAAAAGATTTATGGTATTACGTATGCTCCAGATGAACAAGACTTAGAAATAAGCTTTACTTGTTATTGTAAAAGAAATTAAATTATATTGTTCATATACGGAGAAAAACATTCAGGTAAATTTATCATACTTGTATGGTTAAGATGTATCTGGCAAGAGAAACCATAATTCTGGAAGTTAAACAAAGTATACAGCATTTTGACCATTCATTTAGTAATTTTTCAGTTAGCTCTAGTAACGGTTTAACGGAAATTATTGTATTCACAATTATATTTTCTATTGCCATGCATTTAGAAATAAATACAAAACTGAAAAGTAAATTTTACAAAATAAATCGTTTTTATGCCATTATCTAAAGTATTTCGATAAAATTACTTAAATGTTCCTACGACCTGTGACTCATTTTACTGTTTGTTTGGTAATTTCAACCTTTTGATGTTAATGCCTCTTGCTAAATAAAATGTTAATTCCCTGCTTACACTTCGATGGTTTATTTAAAAGGGCGGTTTATTTAAATGGTTGATAGAAGTTAGATGGCTGTAAATTATTTCTTATTCTAATATAATCTTTCAATTATAATAAGGGGTGAAGTGATATGAAAGGTGACTTCAAATGTTTAATTAATGTGTTTTTAAGATACTAAACTCATATATATCAAACTATGGTAGCTGTTTTATCCATTTCTTATAGAACTGTATTTTCTCCCCTTTCATGGCTGTGGGAAATGTTTATTTAGTTAAATAAATATGTGTGTTGTGTGTTTCTTCGTAAATACAAAGAGCCCTTAATACAAAACTCTTTTCAGTATGATAAATACAAAATAGCGTAAATACAAAACTCTTTTCAGTATGAAAAACAGATATCACGATTTTGCGAGGAAAAGGATGTAAGAAAAAGAGCAAGAATATACATATATACAGCAAGAATATACATCCAGTGTTATAGCTTGATTCGAACCCACTACATCTACACTTTAGAGCGGTTACCAGAATAGCAATAGTACACAGTGAGGTAAAAGTAAAACAACCCTGTATGATGGCAGTCCAAATTGTCACTGGTTGTTGTCCCTATGGCAGACTCTCTGAAACGTTGAGGTGCCGGGTTATATATCTTTGTGATATTTTTCTCAGTTTTGCGCAATCTGTTCTGCAATTTGACAAGAGACTAATCATTCTTTGCATAAAGCCTGTATCTGTAACTCATTCATTTAATGTTAAGCCTCCATTTATAAGCTTTGATTCGAACCCGATACCACCATTTTAAACAGCTGAAAGTGGTTCGGTGGAAAGCCGAGACTGATATAAAAATAATTTGAAAGAAAGCATTACTATTTCAATTATTTGTTTACTTATTTATTGTTACATACACTTATACAGGTTTTGCGTGGCCATTGCAAAGCAACGTTTAGAGTCACTAGTCAAGTTGAAGAACAGACAGTTTAAAAGACATTACAAAGATGCATCAATTGTAGCGTGGAGGTAAGGAATTCCATTGTCCAAGGTTATATGTTTGTAATTGTCTTTTTCTATCTTGCGCTATCTGTATTTCGACTTAACAAGGAGGGCATGTAAGCCATGCTTCGTAATGAGCAACCAAGCTTGCGTATGTGAGCGTAGCAATAAATAAATAGATATAAATATAAATAAATAAATGCGTCTAGGGTTGAGAATCGGCGGGGGATCCCTTATGCGTAAGAGTTAAGTTACTGATTTACTAAGACTTGCGCATTCATTTTTATATTTACAAATGCATATTTTTTGTAGTTTTAAAGGTTAAAAGATGTTAACATATAGCTTGCGTAAGTAAAAAACAATTAATTGACAAAAATCAAAGTTTACTAGAGCTGACCTATCAAGCAATATTGGAGCAAACAAGTTCGCAAGTTAACGTTATGTTAGTTGTGCTAATGTTAGCTTTTTGCTCCAAAAATAGATGATAAGTCGGCCTATCTAATTCAGGGGCTCTAGTATATAATAGAGGTTATCAGAGAACATTGTTACGTCACCTCAAACTAAACTAGTACTGTTAAAATTATAAAATGTTACCACATTTCTATCAAACCACATAATAATGAAAACCATGTTTTATTATTAATTTTACTATTATAAAACATTACGAAAGTGCTTCGGTGAAAATGATCACTTGCTTTGTTCCCATAAAGTCAGAAACCAGGTAAATTTTACGTATTTTATCAGTATACTATTCAATAAGGAATGTAAGAAAATGGCGACTTAAAGTACATGGAGTCGTTCTTTGCTGAATTAAAATTCGTTTTAAAATGTGCTTTATAATTAAAAAAAAAATGCTACAAAGCTTTATACATAAACGTAGCACACACTATAATGATGCTTGCTGAAAACAACATGATAAGCTTCTCGGAATTATTTTATTTATTCAATATTGTCCATTCGTATAAGATCAATGAGTTAAAATTTTTATTGTTAGAGAAAGCAGAAGACAGTTACATATTGTTTAATTTTAAATAAAAGTAAATAAATACCTAATTTCGGGGTGGAGAAAGTTATGTTTTATTCCTATTTTTAAAAGTTAGTTCCACTCAACGTGAGTTTTTTTTGAAAATTCCTTTCGACAAAAAATTCCTAACAAAACTTATATAATACTTTTAAAGATCATTAAATTCGAAAACTCTTGTATTGCTAGTATAGTACTTTAATAAGATAAGTAAACGATTTCCTAGACTTATTCCAGACAACAATCATAAAGATTTTCGTTCTTATGTAATCATTTTAATTACTTTCAAACCGACTTTTTCACTATTTTTTAAATTAGTAGAATCAGAATTAAAAAATATATACATCCTTGACTGCTTGGGCCTTTCCAAGGAGGACTTACACGCTACTCCACTTCTTGTCATCGACTTTTTGAGGGTCAACAACCTATTGGATCTTGTCTGACCCCGCCAGACAGTTGGAGGATAAGGAACAACAACAAGAATTAAAAACTTTTAGCTTATCGGTGTTTTTAACAATTATTTAAGTCCTGTACAGTTGAAAATGCTACTTAGAATATATGTCTCTGAAAAAAATGTTTGTTGCATTTATACAAATACTTGATCTCGCTCAATTCGAAAGTGGGGATTCCAAATCTGATATTAGTTTTGCTCCGAAAGCTAAAATTTTTTAAATGACCCTTTTAGTTGTTTTAATTAAAATTTACGAATTTAAGAACGTTTTATATTACAGGAGGTCATTTAAATGTTGCAACAAAGTTCTACAAAAGTTAGGGCACAGCATCAAGTTTAAGATTTTAAATGAACCCATCGGCTAAGGGCATTCCCTATTATGGCCTGTTTAGACTCAAACCAAGAAGCAGCTCATAATAGGGAATTGCCCCTAACGGTGTATGAGGATATTTTCCAGCATACGTTTTTGTGAAATTTTAATACTGATCATGCGCCCTAACTCATATAAAAGTTTGTCTCAACATTGATATAATCCTCTGTTATTTATAATGTTTTCAAACTTGTATATTCTGACAAAAAATGGAACAAAAATGTTATTTAATAAAACTGTAGCTTGGAGTGAGAAAACATTGCATATCAACGATACGAAAGTTTTTAAGATCTGTTAAAAAATCTCATGTTACAGAAAGAAAAAAAAATTTGTTCCTTGGTGTTATTCAAAAGCCAAAATCGGTTATATAAAATATTTAATCTTAGATATTTATTTTAATAATTTTTGTTGTTGTTGTTTGAGCCTAGAACTACATTCTGGAGATATTAAAATTAATATTTACAGGGAGTGGACAAAATAATGGAAACTATTCTATACTAATGCATTTTGCCTCTTTCTTAAGAAACACTCTTAAAATTATCTTATAGCTTCAGTCATGTTTAGATCATTCGATTTCGCATACAGATCAATAAAATTAAAAGTTTTTCGAAGTTTGAGTGACCGACAAAAAATTACAAACGGAAAATAATGTTTTTAAACACCCTCTGTCAGAAAATGTAGCAATAGATTTGTATTTTGCGACAGTTATTTCGGTTATTTTATGCAATCGGCTCGGTTTTTCGTAATCCTAGCTTAAATATTTATGGAGGTATGGACATTTTTATAAAAAAAAACTCATTATTTTTTGGTTAGCGTTTTACATATCTTTTTTTTTTTTTTGCTATAACTGTTAAACTATTCAAAAAATTAAACAAAATTTTTGGAGCAATTTTAAATTAATTTCAAAATTATTGTTTTAACATTTGAGAAAAATTCGTTTAAAACTGCGCAAGATATGAGTATTTAAAGTAGTTCTCATATAACGCTTATGCGCGAAAAAATTTTATATATTATTTTCATGATTTAGTAGTGTATCGTATTTGGCAGCTAATAAAAAATGTCCGAGTTGAGTATCTTAAAAAGTTTCAGGGAATTTTCTAAGTAGTTTTTATACCAGTTAAAAAATATTATATATATAAAGTTAATAAATTTGCTTAAAAGATAAAGTTCTAAATCTATATGCTATTTTTTAACATCTGCCAGTTTCATTGCAGGAATATTACAATTTTTGAAAAAATATTGTTACTAGATTGATTTAATAATATATTCATGTGGCCCCTGATGATGATAAGCAGAATATATATATATATATATATATATATATATGCCCAGAAGCAGAAGAAGCAGTTGNAAGGTATTGCAGGAACACATAAATTTTTATCACCTTCACTATCACTCATAACAGGTAAATTAGCGCTAGTTTTCCTTTTAGGCACGCCATCCACAGTAACAGTATGGGTTTCATCCAAAGAATGACTAGAAGATCTTAATAATGGTCTCGATCTCGTTGGTTCAGATTTCGAAATCGGCGGTTCGGAACTCGAGTCCTGACTTGCAAGTTCTTTCAGAAAATCTAAATCTTTGGCATAAGATGGTCTAGGCTTGTTTACGGATTTGCTCATTTCTTGTTCAAGCATTTCCCCGTACGGTCCTCGAAGCCTCCTCTTGTAAAACCGTTTTTGCTGCATGGGTGGACTTGCTATCTCGGTTTTACTTGATTCAGTACCCGAAACAGTCATGGAACGAGACCTGTTCGGACTACTTCTTCCAGTGTTTGGAAGTGTTGCCGATTTCCTGTTCAAAAGAGGTGTCATGTCTCTTGAACAGTACCTTTCATTCGAAAGTGGTGGTGAGAAAGGCCTATCAGTAGTAACTTCATCGGTTTGAGTTTCGTCTTTCAAACTTGAAGATTGAATCAACTTAAGAATATATATATATATAAATGAATTTATCTATTTTCATGACCAATATTGATAGTTCATTAATGAAATTTCTTTCTTGCTTTCTTCAAATTTAAATTTTAATGTCTTCCCTGCTTTTAATATATTTTTTTTATTTTCGTTCCAGTGGCACAGTCAGTAAAAGCATGATCAGCTTTGCTATTGGTTATGAGTTCAATCCTGGCCATGGAATAAATGACCATGCACTTTAAATCTTAACCAGGAAATAAATTACCAGGAAAATGCACTTTAAATCTTTCGTGGCAGAGTGTTTTCTCCATTGATGGGTAGTAGAAGTTTGCGGAGATTAGTACGCTATCCGCGTCATCTGACAAGGTTCAAAATTATGTCAAATACCTTCCATGGCTGTTAAAAAGCGGATAAAACACTATAAATAAGTTTAGGCCATCGTTGGATGATGTCTTGCTAATCTGGAGGTAATCAAGTTCGACCACAAGTTTAAACAGTCAGCGTTTCCATTCATCAATTTGAAAAAAACAGTTTCTTTTAAACTTTTTTATTAACATAAAAATTGTGGCTTAACAAGAACATAAAAAATAATTAAAAAAAAGGTTAAAAATAGCAACCAAATTAGGAAGAGTTAATTTACGAAATTAGTTATAGGATAAGTATGAATTTCTTTGCATCTAAAAACAGTAAAAAAAGTATGATGTTTTGCGAGAAAAAAGAAATATTACGCTTCATTTGACATCAAATAACTGCTAGTACTTTGATGTTTTCCCTTATTTTCAAAAAGCACTAATAGGCAAAAAATTAAGGCGTTTCCCAGTCCATATTTAATAATAAATATGTGAGTTATCTGATGAATAAGCCTGTGCTCTACCAATCACCAAACATTACGTGGAATCAACTGGCATCTCTTACTAGGTAATGGGAGATGCAGAGATTGTTACTATGAAATCAAACAATGCCTTCTGGGTTTGCATAATTTGACGATTGCTTTAAGTGAAGAGCAAACTATGTAGGTAATAATTACAGTTGTGTGATGTAAAAGTGTAATGGAAATACGAGTCAAACATGCTATCCTGTGCCAGAATAAATAATTAATATTTATCTTGAGGAAGGATGACAAACCTTTAGGTTAAGAGGCCCTTCTCCTCCCAACCGAACTCGGATGTCGAAGGGGTGGAGACAGGGAGGGAAAATTCTAAATATGTTCGAAATCCTTTTTATTAAATTTTCGCAAATAAAATGATGGTAGGTATTTTTCAATTCCGCGCTATTTTTTGAATTATGCGAAATACAAGGACATGATCCATTACATTATGCGGTGTGCGAATTTTCGGATGTTAATTTTTCTTTAATTAATTTTCTTGTTATGCTTTTTTTATTTTTTTTATTTTAATTTATAAATTTTTTCGATAAAATTATGTTGATACAATTTTACAATGAGAATTTTCAGATGTTAATTTTTCTGTAATTATGAATTTTTTGTTATACTTTTTTTATTATTTTTTATTATAATTTATTAATTATCTTGATAAAATTATGTTGATACAATTTTACAATGAGAACCTCTGAAAGGTAATTTTGGATAATAAATTTTCCTGCTTTTAGATTTTGGAAAAATATTTTTGTTTATGTATAATTTATGTTACAAAAATATTCTTTTAGCATCATCAAAACCGGTTTTTTATTAGTTTAAAACTGTAATAAAATAAAATTAAAAAAACATGAAAGTAGACAAATTGTTTGTTTTAAATTTCTATTCTGAAAGGTAGCATACATTGTATCGTCAAATTCTTCTTAAGTACAAAAAATAATAATAATAATAAATAAGTAAAAGAAATCGCAAATTGAAAAATTAACGAAAAATTTAAGATACATTAAAAAATTACGCGTACCACAACTAATTTTATCAGCATAGAATCCTAAAAAGTCAATAAAATTATCATTTATAGACTGTTTAAGGAATTTTCACTTAAATAGCATTTTTTTCGTGCATGTCTGAGAATGTAAGTTTAATCTTTCTTCATGTAAGTCAAATGTACATTTTTAAAAGTACAGTCAGTTAAGTTATGCATGAAATAAAAATGATTAACAATTAAATCCAGTTAAGATGTTAATTTAAATCCAAGTATTAATTCAAAGATTAGTAATTAAAAATTTAACGTAGCTTTTGATATTTTTACTAATTCATTTATATTAAGATAAGTTATTGAAGTTGCTGATAAAATTAAGTGTTTTGTGAGTATATCAGTTAATCACAAAATATATTTTGCTTTATTATTATTTTTATCATAAGCGTTAGTTCGCAAACATACATATTGATAAAAATTAAAAACAATCTGACAACTATATAGTGTAAATTTGGAAAAATGCATGCTGATGCAAATTTCCAAAATGCATTATAATTTGTGTAATGGCAATTTCACGGATTTCGGCAAAATTACCGAAAGCAACATTAAATTTATGATCAAAGAAGATTCTTTGTTAGGCTGAAAAAGACTATAAATCACTAAATGAAGAAATGAATATTTTCATAAGTATCTGAGTGCTCAGATCAGCTTCATTCTACTTCATAAGTCAAAAAGAATCTGAACCAATAACATAAAATGAGCATAATACATCACGATTAAGAAAATAAATAATTATTTTCCTTGACCAGCAAACATTACTATAAGTTCTGTATTAGTTAAGAAATAAAAATATGCATTCTTCTTCCTAAAAGTATATATTATTTCAGAGATATACTGGATTGGATGTAGTTGTCCTTGTATCTAATACTCTATGGAATTTTTTGGAGTGATATTTATTAATGGAACAGTAAAGAAATTAGCTATAACATAACAAAATCTGCAATAATTTTGAAAATGCTTATTTCTGCTTTTCTCTCTTTTATAAAAGTAAATGTGTCATACCTTAGAATTGTTATATTATCGGCAAAAACTTTCATCTGTTTTATAAACACAAACACTTGAAACAAATGCATGCAAGCAGATTAATATATACATGTAACGTGTACAGTACAAAATGTTAAGAAAAGGAACTTACCTGTTGAGAGCTTTGCTTCAAAACTTTGTTTAGAATTAAATCCGTATTCCATGATGTAGAAGTCTTAACAGAATCACTATGACTCCGTATGTGTAATGTAGGTTCTGACACAGTACCAGTAAAAGGTATTGCAGGAACACATAAATTTTTATCACCTTCACTATCACTCATAACAGGTAAATTAGCGCTAGTTTTCCTTTTAGGCACGCCATCCACAGTAACAGTATGGGTTTCATCCAAAGAATGACTAGAAGATCTTAATAATGGTCTCGATCTCGTTGGTTCAGATTTCGAAATCGGCGGTTCGGAACTCGAGTCCTGACTTGCAAGTTCTTTCAGAAAATCTAAATCTTTGGCATAAGATGGTCTAGGCTTGTTTACGGATTTGCTCATTTCTTGTTCAAGCATTTCCCCGTACGGTCCTCGAAGCCTCCTCTTGTAAAACCGTTTTTGCTGCATGGGTGGACTTGCTATCTCGGTTTTACTTGATTCAGTACCCGAAACAGTCATGGAACGAGACCTGTTCGGACTACTTCTTCCAGTGTTTGGAAGTGTTGCCGATTTCCTGTTCAAAAGAGGTGTCATGTCTCTTGAACAGTACCTTTCATTCGAAAGTGGTGGTGAGAAAGGCCTATCAGTAGTAACTTCATCGGTTTGAGTTTCGTCTTTCAAACTTGAAGATTGAATCAACTTAAGAAAAAGACTTTCCTTCCCGTTCAGCAACTTCGCTATCGTTCTGATTTCTTCTTCTAATGGGTTCGAAGATGTGGCTGGTAACACAGGAACACTTTTTGTTTCATCTACAATGTAAGACTGAGTGGTAAAATTTTTGTTTTCTTCAGAACTGTTATTTGCATTGACTTCAGAAGACATTTCTAATCGTAATTTATCCGAAGCTTCTGCGTTGGTATATTCCTGAGTAGAGATCGTTCGCCGCTTTGCTTCGTCGTCTGTCTGTATATCAATCTTCCCTATACTTTTTCTACGTTCGACCCGTTTGTCTTGAGAATTTAATGAGCCGTATTTAACAAAATTAAGATCAAAATCAGCTCTATGATGAACCACGTTATTTTTTAAGCTGTTACGTCTACTGCTGGAGTGAGATCGGCGACCTGTTGAATTATCCTCGTAAGATGACTTACGAAAGTTTTCGTTTGAAATTCGATTGCATTCCTCCTTTCGTCGCTCTTTTTTATCAGAATCTTTGAAATTATCTTTACATTCTTTTGATGGCCCGGTATCTTCATCGAGACTTGATCTATTGTTTCTAAATACATCAAAATTTATATTTAAATCAAGGCTTGCGAGAGTTCTGGGTTCATTATGGTTTTCTTTGTTAGCAATTCCCTTTGTTCGAGGCAAAGTGGCGCATCCACTAAGAGAAGATGTCTTTTTCTTCAATGACTTCGGGACACTTTTCAATTTAGTGCATGTCTCAGTGTCTTTCTCAAAATCATCCTCAGAATAATTGTTTTTCGTTTCTTTATCACTCATAATGCCCCACGTATTCTCCGTATTGGACAGAGAATCAGTCCAAAATGAAAAGTTACTAGTTGGAGGAGCTGACTGAGGAACAGTGTATTTCGGCTTTCTATGTGGCGATGGCGGTGCAGATGAAGATCTCAATTTTTCGGTGAGTTCCTTAAGTTTGGGGTTCACTGATTTACGCGAATTTTTAATTGGCGTTAACTCTAATGAGTATTGTTTCTCCTGAGGTGAAACTACGTTTTCACCTAACGAAGTCTCATTTAACAACTCTATTATAGTTTGAGTTTTTGGTGGGGAAGGTATATTGCTAAGAAAAGATACATCAAATGAACTATAGCTTGATGTCATTTGAGGCTGAACAGATTGGCAGCGTCGGAGGGGTTGTTGATGGATGCTATCTAAAGAATGGTTCCTAGTGTTTCTTGGCTTTCTCACATAATATTTTCCTAAATCCATACCAGCCAGAATAGAATGTATCTCTTTAATTGCTTGTTGACGTGATATTTCTTGTTGGAAAGAATATTCGCTATTTTCATCGCCAGCAGATTTGGTAGCAAAAGCTTTCTTGCCGAGTGTCCAAAACTGTGAAGTTATGTCTTGCCTGACATCACTTCTTGAAACAGCTGGTGAAGATGGCCATGATGGTGATTTAACAATTTTAATTTCCTTAAAATCATTTAGTTTTGTTATTCTCTTTAATTCTGGTGTGAAAGTTAACTCTTTGTGATTATCACTCGTTATGTAATTTTCAGATTCCATCATGATCAAAATTATAACTAAACTTTTGCTTTAAATCTTGATTTTTTATTTCACGCCTTTTATTTTTTTCCCCCAATTTTTCAATTTCTTTTGGCCTTACATTAAAAATCTGATAAAATTTTATATTAATTTGGAATATAAAATTGGATTATGTTTTATATTTATTTGGAATTAAAATTAAAGCAGAAATATAATGAATGATTTTTAAAAAAGTGCTTATTATCATATACTAATTATAAATTTTGACTCTTGCATTGATTGAAGGGTTTGTAATAATATTTACTTGTTTTTCTGAGTTTATTACCATGTAAAAAAATTCACATTATAGTCATTAAGTTGACTTTCATAAACAATTTCAAAACCTAATGAAAAGTGAATAGAAAATTTCAAAAATATCCAAACATTTAGACTTCTATGCTTCGATTATAACGTAAGAATGATTTATCAATGTTTATCTTTTTGTTATCTTCATTATTAATTACAAATTCAAATAAAATAGTTCTGTTACCTGATACGAGGAATTTTAGTTACAGATTTAGTCGGCTAATACCGGTTTCTATGCTCTAAATTAACATTACTTCAATAAAATAATTTGCTTTAGTTAGAGCATCAAACTTTTATTTTACCTGCAATTTAATAAATTTTAATGTAATTTTTTATGCATATCCAATTAATATATTTTTTTTTGCTGATGAAATTATTTTCTTCTATATATTTTTTTATTTTTCTTAAATTTAAAGACTTGAGCTTTAGCTAAAATGTCAAAACTTGAAATATATAAGTTTAATTATGAAATACATCAGCATATGAAAATGTAGTTTCATTTAATACATATTTAATCAGTGAGAACAATTTTTTTTCCTTAAATAAATTTAATTGTTTGAAGCACGTAATTAAATTAAAATGGAAGCTTAGATTTACAGAGGAAGTTTATTATAGTAAGTTTATTATAGTAAGTTTATTATAGTTAGTTGAGTTTGAAATTTAAAAGAAAATAATAATCGAAAATAAATATTTCATTTTGAAATGAATTTTCCTGAAATTAAAGCAATAAACTGATTATTGGAGTCGATGTATTAAGCACAGTTTGTTTAGATATAAGATTAATGAAATGCATTTTCTACTGAATACTTATTTTCACATTAGATTTTCTTAAAGTAAAAATTAACGCCAAATTAATCATAGCGATATTATTTTTCTATTATTTTCAGTATTCTAAGAGCGGTAAAAATCATTTCCTTACCAGTGCGTGGCATAATTATCCAATTTTTTTGCCATCCGTATCAACAACACCCTTCAAACATTCTAATGTTGTTCTAAATGCTTCTCAGACTCATCACCACATAATCGAACATTAACTCATCATAAAAATATCAATATTAAAGGGATAAACGACCTCTAGGGTCACAAGAAACATGGATATAGTGTGTGTAGGGGGAAAAGCCACTCTCTAAAAGTCAATGTTTTTGAAAAGTGCGACGATATGCTTAACGATGAAACCGAGGTATACACACTTTTTCCACCTTCTTTTTCGTTCTATTTTTGGGGTTCCTAAGAGCGAGAAGAGGGGAGAGACTTCGTCTCTGCACCTGGAGGATTGAACCGGAGTTTCGAGCCATCGTCACAAGGCACTTTGCCAAAAGGGGATACTGCTGCTACAGAGCTTTCATCTTCTTTAGTTTAACCTCAGCTCCTGTGCATCAAATTGTCGGATATCGTCGAATGTCCCGTGGACTAACAAAATCCATCACTGTCAACATTAACTGCTCGTGCGTCGTAAGAGTTATTAGTTCTTTGGGTGACAAATATTCGAAAATCAACATTTCACCATCCTGTTAAATTTACTATTATAGAAAGGAATTAGTTAAGGAGATGTCCTTTCTGCTCCACATTTGGATTTAGTAAATGCACTTAGAGGAGTCTCGTAAACAACTTGTGTTGCGTCAAACATTGATTCTTAACCGGAAATAACTTCAAGCAATGTTTTTCACTCGTAGTTTTCCGTTTTTATTTTTTCATTTCCCGAATATGGAATTTTTCAATAACTTATATTTATTTAAAACCATTGAATTTTATTCCTTGATTTAACTAAGATGGGGTTAAATTTCAAACATATTTCTTTTAATAAAAAAAAGTTTGTTTTTAATATAAGTTAGGTTAAAAAAGCAATTGAAAAACAATCTTTTGGAAGTAATTTGAAAATTCAATGTCTCGGTGTT
This sequence comes from Parasteatoda tepidariorum, assembly GCF_043381705.1. NCBI lineage: Eukaryota > Metazoa > Arthropoda > Arachnida > Araneae > Theridiidae > Parasteatoda > Parasteatoda tepidariorum. The sequence goes on from NC_092210.1 coordinate 77,137,478, forward strand.
TAATAATTTAAATTGGAAGATTTAGTTTTCTTTCAAATGACATCAAATTTAAAAATCGTCGTCAAAAATATGGCTATTTTTCACTTATTTATCTATGTATTTTTTTTACACTTGCTTTAGGTTTTCCTGAAAATAAAGTTACTAACAAAACTAACTAACAAAACTAGTGGACTAACAAAATCCATCACTGTCAACATTAACTGTTCGTGCGTGGTAAGAGGTTCTTTGGGTGACAAATATTCGAAAATCAACATTTCACCATTAAGATTCTTGTTAAATTTACTATTATGGAAAGGAAATAGTTAAGGTGATGTCCTTTCTGCTCCACATTTGGATTTAGTAAATGCACTTAGTCTCGTAAACATCTTGTGTTGCGTCAAACATTGATTCTTAACCGGAAATAACTTCAAGCAATGTTTTTCACTCGTAGTTTTCCGTTTTTATTTTTTCATTTCCCGAATATGGAATTTTTCAATAACTTATATTTATCTAAAACCATTGAATTTTATTCCTTGATTTAATTAAGATGGGGTTAAATTTCAAACATATTTCTTTTAATAAAAAACAAGTTTGTTTTTAATATAAGTTAAGTTAAAAAAAGCAATTGAAAAACAATCTTTCGGAAGTAATTCAAAAATTCGATGTCTCGGTGTTTAATAATTTAAATTGGAAAATTTAGTTTTCTTTCAAATGACATCAAATTTAAAAATCATCGTCAAAATTGTGGCTATTTTTCATTTATTTATATATATATATTTTTTTTGCTCTTACCTTAGGTTTTCCTGAAAATAAAGTTGCTCTCATAATTTTTATAAAAATTCGTGTAGTGATAAAAATTCGCTAAATCTCTAGTTAAATAATATCGATGGATGAACTACATTGATTATATGACTGTATCCATAAATTCTGTAATTAGTAATCATTCATAAATGATTTAAAATTATATATTTTCTCAAGTAAAATAAATAAATAGAAATTGCATGCACTCTCATTAAGATGGTAAAACACTAAATCACGGGAGCATCACCTGTTTAAATAAAATTATATCACCATAATATATATTTATATATTAAAATTTAATTTATATATTTCCATAAATAAAGTTATTTCGAAGATTCTTCAAAGTATGAATTTAATATACGTATTTTTTTGCAAAACAAATTTGATTAAAAAGTAATAAATGTCTAATTAAATAATGTGTATTGATTGACTATATTGATTGTGTTAGTTTTTATCTACAGACTATGCAATTTATCCACTGATAATCACTCTAAAATTATCTACACTCCTTAGAAAGTAAATAAATAAATAAAGAAAGAATTGTATACACCTTCATAAAAGATGGTTAAACTCCACAGGAAGATTACTTGTATTTCATTTTGAATTTTATTCACAGTATAAATCGCACACATATATTTTTTCTCAAAAAAATTGGAGTAAAAATTATTAAATGTCTATATAAATAATATTTATTGATTGACTTAATTGATTGTGTTATTATTATCTACAGATCATGTAGTTTATATTCACTGATAATCACTCTAAAATTTTCTAAATTCCCTGAAAATAAATAAATGAAAAAATTGTAAACACTCTCATAAAAGATAAACAAATTCTAAACCTCAAGAACATGATCTGTAATTTATTTCTGAGATTATTCAGATTACAAATAGCGCACATATACTTTTTTCAAAACAAATTTGAGTAAAAATCAGTAAATGTTTAATTAAATAATATCTATTGGTTGATTAGATTGATTGTGTAATTATTATCATGCAATTTATATCCACTGGTAATCCCTCGAAAATTATATGCATATCCTAGAAAATAAATAACTAAATGAAAATTTTTAACATTGGATATTATTTAAAGATTAAATCACCCTCTTATATATTTTAGTACAAGTTTTAATAAAAATTTGTTGATTTATAAATTAATATGTATTAATCGACTAAATCGATTATGAGATTATTTTACATAGATCACATTAATCTATGAAAGAATTCTTTTTAAAAATGAAATCCCGAGGACCATACATACTTCCTCATTTATATTTTGTACTACTTATATTTTGTATCATTTATATTTTATAATTTTTACTTAATCTTTATTATCAACGTTATGGATATTGGAAAAGCTGAATTAACTTTGAAAAAGATTCTTACCGGAGGAAAGAAATGAGGATTTGCTTGAAAGGAAAGCGTTTATTAGATAACATGCATTGATGAAACTAGCTTATTCAAATACCTTTAAAAAGCTCGATGAGCTGAAGAAGTTTTACTTTTAAGAAACACAAGTTTTTACATCATTTTAAACTATATAATTTGAAATAACAAAACAAAAAAATTAAAATAATCGGCTGAACGATTCTCGAGAAATCAGGATTCGAAATATTCGACCGACTTCATCAAAATTTTGTATTTCATCATTTAAAATTAAATAATTTAAAATGATGCAAAACTGTGTGTCCTCCTATTATTAAATAAAATTATTAAAATTATAATTAATCATGAAAATTTATATTTCATTTAGAATTATCAGATTTTATAATTGCGTGCAAAACTTCTTCGATTCGCTTAAGACGCTCTCGATATATGGCGAAACTCACAAATAAATAAATTAGCATTAAAAGGTTGAAACTTTCAACCGCTATCGACTATTGGGACCATCCTTTCCAGGTTGCGGCTTCCATTTATAGTTCGAAGGTCACAATTACAAACTAGACAAACAAGTACCATTATTTAGAGTTTGTGTCTCTGATTTCGTAACTTAAAATATCTTCCGCACTTATTGCCTAACTTAAGGTTAGGTCCTGGAACCACAAATATGGAGTCTTGATACCTAAAAATCAGATCATTAGATCAAATGTTATTCAGGGTGTTCACTTTTCTCTTTTGTGCACTGTTCTAAGCAGTTTCTGGGGGGGGGGCATGAAATACTAACTATTATTAATGCTAGTAATGATTAATTATTTGTAGTTATCGGTAATTTGGCAATATATACTTAATTTACTAAAATAAGTAATGACGTAATAAGCTTTCCAAAAACTTTGAAATGAAATAGTAATAATTTAAATTTCAATTTTTTAAATGTTTTCTTTTAAAATTTTTTACTTTTTAATTATGTTTTTATTTCGGTTAAAACCACAAAACATGAAAAAAATGAAAATTAAATTCGTTATTTCGGTACTGCTGAATTTATGCAATACCTTCTACTAGAATTTTTTTTATTTAGGGATTGAATCCCGATTTAACTCGGTAATGTCCCATTTTCTTAATTATTGCTGAAATTTTGACACGTGTGCTTGTTCTTTTCAATATTGAATTGGAAATAACTGTAAAATATGTATAATATATTTTTTCTATTTAAACAAAGAACTTATGTAAAAAATAACACTAACTCTTATAAAAAAGTGCATATTTCTTCAAATCATCGAACAATTATTGAATGTCGAATCGAGAATGTTCGATCAATCATCGAACAATTTATTCCTCGGACATAACATAAAATTAATTCAAAAATCGCATTGTGATTGTGCCCCTTTTTTATTTAGGTGTAAACGTTTAAAGCGTTAATTTATAACAATTTTAAAAATGGATAAAATTGCTTAAAAGATAAAGTTCTAAATTTATATGCTGTTTTTTTAACATCTGCCCGTTTCATTGCAGGAATATTAAAATTTTTGCAAAAATATTGTTACTGGATTGATTTAATAATATATTCATGTATCCTGATGATGATAAGCAGAATATATATATATA
>NC_092210.1:77141738-77177602 GCF_043381705.1 Parasteatoda tepidariorum
CACATTTTCTTGCTCATACACATGCACAACCACATACACAAACACATTCCACATACACATACACATTCAGATACAATTGCAGATATAAATACACATATTCTCATGAGCACACTGTTACTGTTATGCATTTCATGCATCCCACGTTTTTCGTTTTTCAAATTTTTGTTTTTTAATTATTATTCTCCATTACAAAAACGTGGTTTTTAAAAATATTATTTTGATTTTGATTTTTTTTTTATCTAATGAGCTCTATTTGCGAAGTGATCCGAAAGTTCCGAGGTCTGTGAGTACAGTGAGCAGCACCCTAGTATCTATTAATACGAATTTTTGCTTTCTCTTATATTCTCTCATACTACAGTTAATAACTTCGTCTCCGAAAATGAAACCGTGTACCAAGTAAAGTTTTTTAAAACTGAACACATTTATTTCAAACGAAGTTATATAATATGCTTGAACAATGTAAAATTACCAACAAAAATCACTCCTATCCCAAACATTTTTTTCCGGATTATTAAATATTTTACAAAAAATATAGAATTTGTAATTTTGTGTTAAAATAACTAAAGATTGAAGCTCAAAAATACACTCTATAACAAAAAAAATCGACGTACTAAGAAGGAGTTGTCCGATTGAAGCGAAAATTGGTGGCTAGGAAGACAATGTACAGAATAGTAAATGATTAAAATCTCAGAACAATTAAATAATTTATTGCAGAGTTACAGTAACAAGTTCAATAAGGTGTTGACCCGCCTCTTGCCCGGATACAAGCTGCCACACGGCGTGGCATAGACCGATAAAGCTCCCGGATGGTCTCTTGCGGTATTTCCTGCCAAATTCGATCCAATTGTCGAACGAGGTCATCAGCATTCCGTGCCAGATGCAATCGCCTTCTCAACTTATCCCAGACATGCTCGATGGGAGAGTGATCTGGTGATCTGGCAGGCTAAGGAAGAGTTTGACAAGCTTGCAGACAGTTCATAGCAGCACGTATGTGGTCTGGCATTGTCCTGCTGAAAAGCCAGTCCAGGGCGCTGCAAAAGGAACGGTAGCAAAGCAGGTCTTAGGATGTCGTCGACGTACCGCTGTGCAGTAAGTGTACCTCTAATGACGACCAAAGGGGTCCGGCTGCCAAAGTAAATGGTACCCCAGACCATAATGCCTTGTTGAGGGCCGGTGTGGCGTGCAATAGTGAGGGCAGGATCCCCCCTCTGTCCTGTGCGTCTCCAAAACGTCTTTGATGATCGTCAGGATACTGTTGGAAGCGGGATTCGTCGCTGAAGACTATACATCCCCAGTTGGCATCATTCCAGCCATATCTGTTCAAAACATTCATGCATACGAAATTTCAAAGCAATCGGATGATTGTTTCCTGGTGCGTCGATTTTTTTGTTATAGGGTGCATATTCAAGTCAAACATTTCACTTCTTAATTAGTTTTTATTGTTAAAAGATTGTTTTAAATTTAAATAATTATAAAATATTATTATTTAAAATTGAGTATCTAAGCAAACAATTCAAATAAGTTTAAGTTTTTTTTAATATTTAATCTAAATTACCTACCGTAAAAACTTCCTGTCTTGAAACTATTTTTTTTACGAAGTAAAGAGATTAAGAGAAAAAATTACAATGAAAATATTTTCGTCTGCATAATTTATATGATAAATAAAAATGGATGTATAAAAAATTAACGTGTGAAAAAGGATATCGTTCATTAATATTTTTTATATGAATTTTTTGAATAATTTTAAAAAAATTGAGAGGAATAAAATTAATAAAACTGTATAAGTTGTTTGCACTAAAAATTTTGCCGTCGGTAGGAAGTTCCTCTTTGGGAATATCAACTCCAGCCACCCCGTCGATTCGCCACTGTTCGGAAACGTGTCATTACCATTACACCATTTTTCTTAATAGTATTTTTTTCTCCTTTGCGCTAACATTTAATATTTATTTTTTTGAGTTAGAACTCAAATTCTTCATTCAGTTTGTGCAAAACACTGCTATAAGAAACAGATGACACATGAGTTTTCTCAGGATGGTTTAGTGCATGCATTATTTTCTTTCTTCTGCTACTTTCTAATTACATTAATTTGCGCAAAATTTACGAGGGTTGCTATTTATATTTCTGGCTTTTCTCTTCAGATTATGCGGGATCCAACGCGAACAAATTTTTTTTACGCTCAAATATTCATGCAATATTTTATTGATGCTAGTCATACTAATGTCCAAAGACGCCTCTATCTCACGATATGTCACATGACGATCTTGCTTTATCAGTTCACGCACAGCATCGATCTTTTCTGGCACAACAACGGATTTTGGACGACCTGCACGGGATTCGTCCTGGATCGAACATCGACCACGATTAAATTCGTTATACCAATTTTTTACAGTGCTGTAGGATGGCGCTTTATCGCTGAATAAAGAATTAAGTTCATCGAAGCACTCTTGTCTTGACAATCCACGTCGAAAGTTATGAAAAATAATGGCACGAAAATGTTCACGATTCAATTCCATTTTTTGAAAGAGAAGAACTTTTCAATTTACTGTCAACAACACAAATGAAGCTATAATGGTAAATCGTCTGCTGAATTTATGTTTAAAAATATCAAACTTTCGATTAAAATCGTCTGCGATCGCCTAGCAACACTTACTGTTGCCAAGGCCAGAAATATAAATAGCAACCCTCGTACTATCAAAAATTAGAGTTAAAGTGATTCGCCACAGAATTCTTTTCAGTACACATATTTGAAGTGAATAATTTCAACATTCGAAGAAAAAATTGTTTTATGCCAAAAAATAACATTTATTGTGAAGTAATCATCGGGTTTGTGTTGAGTGACAGAGAACAAGGAACTTAACACCCTTGTAGTTTAAAAAATTGCCAATTCGCTTAAAAATATCCTGATCTTTCCCTTTTGCTCCAATTCAAATAAAGAAGAGCCATTGTGGCTCGGGAGACTGAGCTTTCTCCTCCTAAACAAATGGAGCAGGTTCGAACCCCAGCGATGGCTGGTCGATACGAATTCCGAACCCGGATTTCACTGACCACAGTACTGACGTAAAGCAGTCTAAGTGGTAAACGGAACAGGGATTAGAATCCCTTTACCGTCGGGGTAACCATGGGAGGTTTTCATGGTTCTCCTCTCCATGTAACGCAAATGAGGATTAGTTCCGTCAAAAAGTTCTCTAAGAAGGCTAGTTTGCCCGAATAGTTGATCCAAGAGTTCCCTTGTTTTCTGTTTTGGGTTCAAAATTACCAGGCTACGGAGTCGAACGTACTCAAAATTGACGTAAACTCAAAATTGAGTCGACGGTTATAAAATAAGATAAAATTAGAAAAGAAAAAAAAATGCATGCTCATTTTCACTAATAGTTTACAATCGGGGTCACTTTCATAATTGAAAATTGGAAAATAAACGAATATGTATGAAAAAAAACCAAGAACTAATTAAATTTAAAAAAAAAACGATAACATCATTTCTAAAAATCAAAGAGAAATTTTAAAGTTTATGTGAAACTAATGAACTAAATTTCAAACATAGATTGTAAAGAAAAAATCCAAATTTTCGACTGAATTGCCGATATTCACCAATCAGATACCTTAAAAGGATAAAATAATCACATTTTACTTTAAATTAAATACTTTAATTTAAAATATATAGTTATACATTTTATATAAACTTCTACGATTATTAAGAACTTCGAAATACAATGATAATTTAGATTTCGCAAGTGAGTGCGAATTATGTTCGAGAACAGATTACATTTTGAGTATCATATTAACCCTATGTACTTAATATGGTATGGTATGTACAAATAATAATATGGTACTCAAAAGAATCTTTTAATAACAACTTTAGATACGCAGAAATAACTCTTTTTATACGTTTTTTAAACTTAAAAAATTCAAACAAAGTGTACAAGTTGAAAAAAAAAATATTTACGAACTCCTAAATAAAAATTGATGTCTTTAAAGGAATAAATATGCATGCTCCTCTTACTAGCTAATGTTTTTCTCTTAAGTTTTTCATTCTAATTTAATTAAGTAAACGTCTTAACACAACATCGTGTGGGAGTAACTAAGTTCTTGAATTCTCTTCTTTCTCCTGTTTCTCTCTCTTTCTTTTCAGCCTATAATCTGTGCGATTTCAATAGAGAAGCACAACGTTTCCGAGAAATTTCTTTTAAAAAAATTTAAGAATTTATGCAGAAATGATCCCACGCAAAAATACAGGAGAAACCTATATTTTAAAATGTTTTTGAAGGTCATATATATATTTTAATGATAAATAAGTTAGTTTCAATACGTGAAGAATAATATTTTTAACGAATTTGATCAAATAATGAGTTTTATCACATTTTAATGAATTTATCAAATGGATTGAAAATGAAAAGTATTCATGTTTTGAAAGAACTTTGCTGAAATTTGTGAATAAACAAATCCTTTCATTCCCTTCTACTATGCTTCGTTTTTGTATTTTTGTTTCCTGACATATACTTTACTTTAAATGTTTCGTAATCGTCAATCAAGAGGTGTAAAGAAAAATAATTTCAATGAATGAGATCTGATTTCATTAAAAATAATGTCGTATATTTAAAATTTTTATAAATGAGGCATTAAATAAAGCTTTTAATGGAAATCTCATTAAAAACGCGACATGAAAGGACTTGCAGGAAATATAATAAAATTTAATGACATAAAAATAACAATCATTAAATTTTAATAAATTTTTAACGTAAATTAATTTTAAATATGCGCTTTCAACATTTTAGAGAAGAAATTGTTAAAATTTTACCATATTAAAGGAAAAATTACCAAATAAATGGTTGAAATATACCGTATATTTAACCGTATATTTTGATTTGATTAACCAGAATTTTGATTTTGTTTTTAAACCAGAAATGTTATTGCCATACAGCACATCTACTAAAATTTAAAATTATGAAGATTTATGCATTTATAAATGTAAAAATGTCTAGACAAGACTGAACTAAATCAGAAACTTGTTTCTAAATAAATACTACATTAGGGTAAATAGGGCAATTAGGGTATTACATTAAGATTAGTCCCGCAGTGGACTGATCATTAAGACACGGTTCCCAGCAGATCACCGAAGTCAAGCATCACTGGCTACAGTCAGTGTGCGGGTGGGTGACCACTTGGATCAGTCTGCGTAGGGACCGAGGGTGTGCGGTATTGGTCCTCGTTAAACTCTGCTATCGTAAAGTGCTTGACTTCGCTCGCAGGTCGTCGGGCTACCGAAGCGGGGGTGCCATCCCCTCTGCAGAGGATCAAATTTGTGATGGCATGTCTTCGGATCATCCTCCGGAATGTTTCCCAGACCGTCGCCAATAGCCCACTGTGCAGCTCTAGTGCGACGTAAATTAACAACAACAACAATAGGATTATCCCAACATTCAAAAATGAAAGCGTAAAGATAGTGGGATAAAATCTCACCGTAACCCTGGATGAATCTATTTGTTTATATTAATATATTATTACGCCCACACATTTATTGATATATTATTACGCACACATGCGCAGGCTTATGCGCTCATTACAAAGCTGGTCTAAAATGCCTTGGCAACTCGATATACAGATAGTACAAGATAGAGAAAGTCAGCATACCCATACTGCTTGGGACAAAGTGGGATTCGAACCAGTTACCTTCACGTTGAGGTAAATGCTTCTTTGTAAAGTTTGTCTCGAAATTGAGCAATTTTAGTAGGCTTATAAAGGCTGTTTTGTAGCACAAACAGCCTTTGTTGTTTGTTTGCACACAAGCCTCCATATGTATGAGTAACAATAAATTGAAAAAAATGGAATACTACTGATTTAGCAGTGTCACATTTCCGCCAAATATTTGAAATGGAGGTAGCGGGTTCGAATCAACGCGTAACCATGAATGTGCACCAGTAGTTAACTAAATTTAATTTAGATTACATGTATAGGATCTTTTGCTTAATGCAAACAATCGCTAGTCTCTTGTAAAATTGCAGAACAGATAGCATAAAAATGCGAAAAACAGCATAAATATGTTGAACCCACAACTTCTATGGTACTGAGTGCTGGACAGGATAGGACTTCGTGGCAATGGAGACCCCAATAATATATGATTCTTTTAATATGGTTCTTTTATTTCTATTTCGCTAACCACTCCGGCTCATGTATAGGAGGTTCGAATTCCGCTATAACATATTGTGTATTTTTGCTGTCTTTCATGAAACTGTGCTATCTGTTTTTGAAACTAAAAAGAGTTTTAAAGCCGTTCTTTGTATTTACAAAAAAAAAACACATGTGTACGTAAATAAATAAATAATTTCCATAACCTCATAAAAGATGGATAAAACAGTCACGTAGGATGATGTGTCTGAGTTTAGTATCGTTAAAGAACTTTAATTAAGCATTTGAAGCGATTAACTTTAACTAAACATTGCCATTCTTGTCCTTTTAACCCTTATTATAATTGAGAGATTGTATTAGAACAAGAAATAATTAACAGTCATCCTAACTCCTAAGAACCATTTAAATAAACTGCCATTTTAATTACTTTAGTTATAAACCACTTTAATACACCTTCGATTTGGTAAGAGCCAAAGGCACCAAAAAAGTTTAAATTAAAAATAGTAAAATAATTGATAGTTCTGAAGATCATTTCGATATTTTTTCAAGATACTTTATAGCATGGCAAAAGCATTTGTTTGCTTACATTTACTTTTGAGATTAGTATTTGTTATTAAAAATATTGTAATACAGGGCAATAGTTTTGAAAAATAGAGTTTCTGATAAGCCATAACAATAGCGAAATGGAAAAATTATTATATGAATGGTTTAAATGCCATATATTTTGATTTAATACTTAAAATTGTGGTTTCTATCATCAGAAATGTCTTTACCATACAAGTATGATGATTTTGATAGAATAATTTTCTCCATAAGTATACTAGAAATAGGTTTCTTGATACCCAGAGAATGGTATAGTAACGGAAGAAATTGGTTTTAGAAATTTTTGAAATTATAATAAATATAAAATTAGAATTGCCTTAACTTAATTCATTGCGTCAATATATATTTTTCAGTTTTATGTGTAATTTCATATTATGGATCATTGTCAATTTATTGAATATTTAGGTTCATATTTCTTCAGGCCGTGCGCAGAACGTGTATTTAGCTAATACGAAAAATAATATACTGAAAAAATTGCATAAATATTAAGTATTATTTTACAAAGAAAAAAAAATATTTAACGGGGCAATGCATTTAAAATACCAAATTGTGAACCAGAAACAATAAAATATAGTGTCCATTTTTCCTTTCTCTTTTTTAACTAAGTATAACAGGCTAAGTATGGTGCTCGAACGCGCAAAGATTTTGTTTGGTCTTTTTACTGTTTGTAAATTAGTGCATTTAACTAGTTCTTCCACCCAAAAAATACGAAAATATTTTCGCTCGTCTCCTTCATCCACTGAGAATCTTGGAATGATTAGATTTAGTTACATAAATTAATGTTACGTAATAAAGTACTACTAAAATAAGATCTTCCAGAGAAATATCAATTTCTTTTTTTTAAATGTCACTTACCTGCTTTATCCACTCAGCTCATTCTTCAAACAGTACGCCTGAACATTTGTACAAACACCTTCCATGCATAATGTAAAGATTAAATTTTGTAGCCAATAAGTTAGAATCATTGAACAACATATGATAGTGTTAAACTAGCATAATAAAGAAAGTAGGAAAAAAGTACCATTTTTTTAAAATAAAGAAATAAACTTCGTCCCTTGATCAATACATTTTACAATCCAGTGGTTACTTGTTATTCATCATTATTTTTTTTTTAAAAAGTCGATGAAAAAAATAACTTTGTTTCTAAAGTATAAAATTATTATAATTTTATCCAAGAACAGTTTGTAACAAATGGCAGAAGATATACAGATCAAGATATCGCCAACAGGTTGAATAAAGTACTCAGTGCTTTCGATATTTCAAAAACATTTTGAACGTGCGGGACTACATCAAATGAAACAAAAATGAAAATATTCAACTCAAACGTTAAATCAGTACTTTTATACGGATCCGAAACCTGGTAAAATATTAAAAAAAATTACGAATAAGTTATAGGCTTTAATCAACAAATGTATCAAAAGAATTCTTATTATGAAATGGTTTCACGAAATATCTAACAATAAATTATTGAAAATCAGCAAGCAAAAACCAAAAGAAATAAAAAACAGAGAACGCAACTTTGCTTTTTTGAACATTGAACTCGGCACCCCCAAGGTAAACGAATGAGGGTTAGACCTAAAATGACTCAGCACAGAACTATTGTGAATGAATTAACGCCTTCCTTCTCGCTCCCCTGAAAATGACGGGGTGAGGTTTCGCCCTCTATTTCTCGCTCCCGTGAAATTTCCGGGAGGGAGTGTTCAGTAGAAACACGAAAATAAGAATAAAACAAATTCATTTTTTTTGCCCGGAAAACATTTTATTTCTCATTTTACACACCAGATGGCAGTACCAGGATATTTTAAGGTAATTGTAGATAGTTAGTTTATTTTAAACTAGATGTCAACACTAATCAAATAAGTGTATTAGGCAAAATAGGCACTTATACGACCGTTTTCTTGAAAATTAACCGATCGTTAAGGGGTTAAAGACAATAAACAAAACATGAAGAAAAATAAAGTGCTTGGTCACCAACAAGGCAAGATGGGGAATTACAACAAAGGCTCTTTGCTTCCTACGGAGTGAAGAGGTATAAGAAATTTTTTTAACAAGGTTAATCAAGGTTCAGCAAGTATCTGAATTTGAAAAATAAACTGTAATTGAGAATAAAAAAATAAACTAAGGAGCTCAGAATGTGGGAGACAATAAGAAATGTTGTTTACGTATGCCTGCTTAGGCAGAGGGGTTGCGATTGCTTCTGTTTTCCAGTGGCGCCATCTATGGCCAGGAATTCGACTTCTGCCACACCATACGTCACACCCGTTTACAGGACGAATCCATTCATACATCCATTCATTCATCTACAGGTCGTAATTTTGACCTGAGCCAGAGAACGATTGATCTCCAATCCAGTATCCCCAGAGGTATTGATTTGTTATGGGAACATGAAGGACTTTTGCGATGCGACAAATTTAACGTGAATCAGTCACTTTACTACACAGGGAGTCTTCGGGGCGGGGTTCGAACTCTCGAACATGGGCCAAGCGCCCTACCGACCAGGCTATCCTGGCCCTGAAAATAAGAAATAATAAACGAATAGCAATTTATTTTTGTTAACAATATATATTTCGATGCCCATCTAATATAACAGTTCTTATTAGATGCAGCTTATAGCGGTTTTGAGTCTTTTATATGTTTAAAAATTTCGATTAATATGTGAAAATTTATGTCTGATATTTAATCCTTCACTCTCTTATTTCTAATTATACTTATACCCTTTTCGTTACATTTGATATCAATAAGTCAAGCGTGAAATTATAAAATGGAATTTTTGAAGGACATATATTTTTCTACAATAATAGATAAATATTTGTTATTTAAAGGAAAGAAAAATTACAAATGACTGCCGATTCTCTTGTGAGCAAAATGAGTTTCTTACACTGCCATTCAGTATAGCTTGTAAATGCATCTTGCTCTATTTGCCTCTCAGCTACAGCGATTTTCCTAGTTCACAATGGTTCTTCACATCTTAATTTTCGACGTTTTCATCGAAAATTTCACATGTACTTTTTCAAGCCTATTTTTTTTTCCTTCTCCATTTTCATCTGCTGAGTCTTGAAAATGGGTACCTACTTTTGAGTGCTCGAAATACCTCAAAATTTCAACTTATGAAACAAATGAATTGTTTACGTTACCAAGTATATATTTTGAAGCGATTAACTTTAACNTATATATATATATATGTTTCTTTTCAGTTTCTTTTTGATTAAGTATCACAGATAATTAGCGTGTTTCACTTCAAAATAGAAAACATAAATCTTCTAAAATATTTATTTTTAATTTCAATCAATAATTAAAATTCATCAATTGCGTATAACTTATAAAGAGAGAAGAGATTCATTACTAAATTCTTAAAATCCCTCAAACGAATTTTTTACTCGTAATTATGAAAATAATTAATTGAGAAACATTGTTGCAAGTTGCGTGTTTGAAAAACAGATGTATGTTTGGATGTTAAATTGTGATTACGCTTTACTTTTTTGTCTTTTGCATCATTAGTAAATATATTTTCTTCGAACTTGGTTGCACCGAACTTATTGTGCTCCTTATCGTGTATTCCGCTTCCAATTAGTTGAATGTACTCTTTATTTTATTTTAAACCGGATTTCATGGAAGTGAACTTAAATAATGTTTTTCTAAAAAAAAATTTCTGTTTTATTGTTAAGATAAATGTTATTCAGCTTAATATATTAAACGTGTAAGAGTAATGTGTGTAAAGTAAACGCAATTACAGGGATTGGAAAAATGGCAACACAACTATACTAGCTCATTTTTTCATATTTCTCAAAAAATGCTTGGAGAATTATTTAAGAACTGTTAAATTGTTTAAGTCATGCAATTTCTCAAAAATATCAATAAAGTTTAACCCCTTAAAGCACAGATTTTTTGGAAAAAAAAGACCAAAAAATCAATTTTTTTTCATGTAAAAACACACTTTAGAACATTGCCTTTTCTTTTGGTGGAAAAATTTGATTTACTGCGCTTTTGTTCCATGGAAAAAGGCGATATTCAGAGATGCCAACTACTCCGGAGACGCCAAAATAATTAAAAAAAAAAAAAACATTAAATAACCACAAAGTAAATTTTGGAAATATTTGACTATTTTTGCTTGCTTTTTAAAAGGTATAGCATGACATAAGTACTATAAAGTGGTGAATTGTATAAGCCTAAGAATTATTTGGAAATAGTGGTGGATAAAAATCTACTAAATTGAATTTATTAAACCAAGAATCACAATTGATAAACTACCACTTTAAAATATATATTTGCTGTCCGGAGCAAGTTGGCATCTCTGTATATTTTATTCTTGAATAAATAAGTGTTATAGCTTACAATCCTATGCAAATGATAAATATCAATAAAACGATTTTTTTTCTTAGCTTTCACATTGTTATTTTCAATTCTCGATTATATTCGAGTGTGAAAAATTATAGCAGCATGAAATGCAACGTCGCTCTAGTTAACTCGAGTGCACAAGTTAATAGGTTAAAGCGTTCAGAGGTTTGAGGGTTTGGCGAACGAAATTACGAACAAAAAAGAGTATTTTTGAACATCCTATGCCAAAAAATACAGCGATTAGCTTGTAACTCAAGTCAATCACTTGATTATCATATTAAATAACTGCACAAAATTTCGTAAACCAAGCCTAAATATGCATGGAGATGTAAATATATTATAGATAAATATATAGAGATATATAGCTTTTTTATTAAAAAAAAAACTACTTTTTTTAGTTACTTTTCTTATTATTACTTAAAAAATATTCAATAAAATTAAACAAAACTATTTTAGAGTAATTTTAATTAATAATAAAAATATATTTTATTACTTATTATTATGTAATTTAAATTATAAAATTATAATTTAAATTTTATTATATTACATAAAATTTTTAATACCGAAAAGAATTCGTTGCAAATTGCGCACAGTAGGAGTATTTAAAGTAATGCTTCTTCTTTAAAAAATTTATATTGAAATAACTTTGTTTTGAATCGTATTTGAAAGAAGAACTTTTGAAAGAAGCTCGATTTGAATATCTTAACAATTAACGAAGTTTCTACCAACTTCCTAAGTAGATTTTGTTAATTTGGAAAACTTTGAATGGTAAGAAAACTTTAAATGGTAAGGGTTTTCCCTAAATTTAGTTTAGTACTACCAAACGAAACTTTTAAAAATGAAATCGGCATTATACAGGACCACACCCTATTCAACTATGTTATATTTCACATGTTTATTTCCTTATACCATCACATTTCGCTTTCCGGACCAACATTTCAGTGTCTTATCATTTGTTCTGTGCCAAGAAATGAAGTTTGTGTAAAACTCCTCATCATTTAGACCTTACCATAGAAAAGTAGGGGAGGGTGGGGTCAATTGTAACATTTTTTACTTAACTATTTTTAACTAACAAAAAATCCAATATATTATTAGTATTAATTGACAGACGAGTAAAGTAGACTATACTCTTCTAGAAAAAAATACCTTATTTTAAATGTTATTATATTAGTCATAAGCAATTTTTGACAGTCGTACACTTGTTACAAATGTTCCCACTTACAGTTCATAAATTCAACTAAAACATAGTTAATTATACATATTATCATAGTTGTGATATATTTTTTATTGATCAAAATAGTAGTGATTTTTCAGGAGTAAAAATAATAATGAGCAGAGACCTAAAGGGTTAAACTTTTAACTTTATGGGGTTAAAAATTTTAATTTATGCTGTGAAAGGTGACAAATAAAATAATGCACATGCAACATAATATAAATGATATAGAAAGCTATTGGTGGTTCTTAAAGAGTTAAGTAATGGTTTGTAAACATAAGATTATTTATTTTCAGCTGTTACAATCGTCCCTTTACTTATTAATTCAATCGTCGCCAAGACGCCATTTCAGCTTCATTTGTTAGAAACAATGCTAGTTAATTAACAAAACTAATCTTTTTTTTTAAATATTAATTAAGGTGTACACACACATACTCGGTTAATAATTTTTATTTGCTTAAACAAAATTACTTTGTTACAATTTAATATTCTAATACCAAAAAAAAGTACTTACATAGCGTGAAAATATCTTTTGTGATGTAACTCTTTCAAAAGTACATAAAAATGGTTGCCAGCAGGGGTGTGCATGTAGATTTATTAAATACACCTTGTGCACCACCTAACAACAAAATCTAGAACCCGACTTTCGAAATTTTTGCTTTGTTACAATCGTACCCTGTTACAATTTACCCCACTCTACCCTACAAAAGCTACTTAGAAATTTGTTGGAGATTCTTAGATTCTCAAGATATTCAAATCGGACTTTTTCCATAAATTACTATTTACGATTCTGAACAAAATTATGAGAAAAGAATTTAATTTTTTTTTTCAGCGCATGTCGCAGTAATAAAATATTACTTTAAATACCTTGCACAATTATCAACTATTTTTTTTCAAATTTTAAAATGTTTGTTTTTTTATTAATTAAAAACTGCTTTAAAATTTTTGCTTAAATTTATTTAATACTTCTCCACAGTTATAGTAAGAAAACATAAGCCTAAAAAATTTGCTTCTCATAAAAATGTCCATATCTGCATGAATATTCAAGCTAGGTTTACGAAATTTCGTGTAGTTATTTCATATGATAATCAACGTAACTGACATGAGTTACAATCGTATAGTGCTGTAGTTTAAAAAATATGGGATGTTCAAAAACATTTTATTTCATTCGTAATTTGTTGCTGGTCCCTCAAATCTCCAAAAGCTTCAAACTGTATTGATCTGTATGAGAAATCGCCTGGAACTAAACACTTCTAATATTTTAGAATAATTCTCTAAGTATTTCGTGAGAAATATGAAAAAATGAGTTAGTATAGAATTGTTTCCGTTATTTTGTCCTACCCCTCTGCATTTTACATGATTAAGTATAAAATAATAACCGCCTTGATTTTGTAAACAATGATTCAGTGCATAAAAAACAAACCCAATTATTAATTTCATAGTGTAGAGTAGAAATTAACCGCAATGATTTTTGCACAATGATTTAATGTTGAAGAATAAAAGCTATAATTTTTTTTTAAATATATTTAAAAGAATTAACGCAAGTAGTTTTATTAAATGATATATTTTATAGCAATAATTAAGCGAACGTTAAAAAAAAGAGGTTTATTTGTTGCATGATTGAACGTGGAAGAATAAACGTATAATTTTTCACGCTGATTTAGTATAGAGTAATATCAATTATATTTAATTTTTAGAACAATTTAGTGTAAAAGAACTAACGTAAAGATTTTTTTTGCACTCTGATTAACCATTCATTTATCCACAAATCGTAATTTTGACCTGAATCAGAGAACGATCGATCTCCAATCCAGTACCCCCAGAGGTATTGATTTGTTATAGGATCATGAAGGACTTTTGCGACTCGACAGATTTAACGTGCATCAGTCACTTTACTACGAGGAGAGTCTTCGGCCGTCGGGGTTCGAACCCACGAACTCTCGGACATAGGCCCAGCACCCTACCGACCAGGTTGTCCCCACTTACTTTTGTCTTTTAAAAATATCAATACCAGGTGGCCTACTCACAGCCGATCACCTTCAATATTGTTTTTTCTATCAAAAGTTGATAATTTAAACTGTTTGCTTACGCTCTTACTCACCACTGTTCACTTCAAAACACTTACCTTTTAATCGTATTAATTGCAAACATTAATTACTTTGTTTCGTAATTTCTTTATTAAAATATAAAGCTTATTGTTCTAACAAAACTGGAGATTTCACAAGCTTAATTTTGCATTTTCGCTTACCCAACATGCTCAGATATTGAATAATGCTCGCATCACTTTGTGCTGGAAGCTGGCCGTTAAGTACTTAATGCTTTAAATGAGTCTTTTTAACTATAATTTATAACAATAATTATAGTTAAAATATATGAAATATAATATAATTTACTTCAAAGCAACATAATGATTGTAAGTAGGACGGCTTTTAAGTTTAAATATATTTGTCGAAATGTTTCGGAATGAGGTAATATCATAGGATTACGTCATAAAGGGATGCCGCTTTTAGATTTAAGTCTTTAATGTTGAATAATAATCAAAATCAAGAAAGGAAATAATGGAAGGACAGAATAACAAAATTAAATACCACACGGAAATACCTTTAAATTAAGAAATCATTAAAAGACACGAATGAACCTTTTGCACCGCTAAAGGAAATCCTTAAGTAAAAAGGAAAAGTTTATAAATTTCTTTTGAGCTTAAATGTACGTGTGTTAAAAAAAGTTTATTTAAGACTCACTATTAAAACAAATATACAACTATTAAAATAAATTCGTTCAGAAATATGTATCAAATAAATATGAATAATCTTTAATGACCAAGCGATGAGGACCATATTTCTCAGATTGTGGCTATCCTCTAACTTTTGGGGGACAGAAACGGTACAAACGGTATGTTCAGTCAGAGAAAGTACGTTTTTGGGTCTGATTTCATAATTTAAAATATCGGCTGCACTAATTAATTAGTATCTTTGAAGTCAACCTCTTTAATTGTTAAGATTGAGTCTTAGAACGTGAAAGTCCTCTTTAGATCAAAAGTTATTCAGAGTGGTAAGTTTTGTTGCGCGCTGTGCATAGTTATTAACTAAATATACATATTACGGTTAAATTACTGAATCAACTAATTATTAATAATTTCCAGTAATTATTAATGGTAACCACTGTTCGGGAAAATGTGATAAACTATGCACGTTAATAGCATATACCTGTTGTTGTAAATAATTGCCATTGGAAGTAGGGTCAGTTTGATTAATTAGGCATATTTTGTTGGAACTTCAACTCTAACATCATTTTTATGTGTTTTTGTGCTCTGATAGCAAGTCTGCAGTTGTAGAGATGAGTAGAGTTAAAAATACAAAACTCTAGTCAGCGTACTGATGCTTTTTGAGGTCAAAGTCCATTGCCCAGTACAGATTGGCCTGTATTTTTTTGTTCAAGTGCCACTGCTCGGTTTACATTTTCCGATATGCCCTAAGCTGGTGCTGTTTAACGTTAGGTGTGTTTCCATACATTGTTTTTTTATTTTAAAGTTAAGTTAAGTGTAATTTTTTATAAAATTTAATTCGATCAGGTTGACTTTCTGTATTTTTTTCGGGAAAAATGCCCTGTCGAACAAATGAGTTGTCAGACAAATGAACCTGTCCGTCGAACCTGCCTATCGAGAAAATGAGCTGTCCCATAAACGTACCTGTTGAGAAAATAAGTCGTCGAGCAAACGTACCAGTAGTGCAAACGGAATTGGCCTATTGAGCTGCCGGAAAACAGATTCTAACTTCAAAATGAACGGTCTTTAACTGAAAATGGTATTTTGATATTAAATTCTAAAGTAATTTCCAAAACTTTAAGCAAATTTAGTGATATTTATATTGAAATGCTGTTTTTCATAAATTAAATAGTATTTTGTTAACTAAATTTATTTTTTATTGTGTGATAAGTAAAACCGCCTTCAGTAAATATAAGCAATTAAAATATTAATTATAAAAAGTTCTTCAAAACTTCAAAGAAATACGAAACATCAACATTTTGTTTTATTGCTAAATAACAACCGCGCTTAGCAAACAATTTTTTAACGGATCTTTTAGAAACCGAAAATAAATAACAATTTTTAGAACGAAATAGCGAATTGCTTTGCAATGATAATTGATTGAAATGTGTAACTTAAATTTTATCGTAGAATTGGTAGAATCCGGAAATGATTCTGTGGAACTGAATCTGAGTAAAAAGAATTAAACAAATTTTGAATCTTTTGAAAAAGATTTTTTTTTTGGATGAAACAATCTATTTATTATTGAGAAACAAAACTTTTTGAGCAAACTGGTTTAGAAACAAAACAATACAATTTTTCAAACTATTCGTTTTGTTTGATCATATTTTGCTAAAAAAATTTATTAAAAATCCTAAATGAAATGACTCTATTCCCCTTTTAGCCTTACAATAGCTCAAATTAGAAATTGAGCGCAATGTTGATTCAATTGTAACTAATTTTGTAATTTGCAATTACAGTCTTCGGTCGAATTATTAGACGAACTATAAGATTCTATGTCAAATCTTAATTATCAGGTGGCACTATACAGCTTTATTGTTTTTATGCTGCCGAAACCAGTTAGCACTTGTTTACGTTCGCGTATCAGTTGGTTAACATTGTAATGTTATACGTTAAAAATAAATACCAATAGGAAGTTTGTAAAAAATTGTCTGAATAAAAACTCATTACATGTATGTCTAAATATAAAAGTATTGAATATAAACTAGTGCAAAGCACGTAATTATTAAAAAAAGCAGTACGTCTAATAGTTTGGTCTAATTATTATAATATACTAATATAAAAAATATTCTATATTTATATAATATATCGTCTAATTTACTCAATAGTCGAATTTATATTATAT
The DNA here is from genome assembly GCF_043381705.1 of Parasteatoda tepidariorum. Lineage (NCBI taxonomy): Eukaryota > Metazoa > Arthropoda > Arachnida > Araneae > Theridiidae > Parasteatoda > Parasteatoda tepidariorum. Next base: position 77,158,902 of record NC_092210.1, read on the forward strand.
ACAGTCTAATTTAATTAATTGATACACGAACGTTAACTAGTGCAACCCAGTTTCAGTTGCATAAAAGCAATAAAGCTGTCTAGTATCATCTGATAATTAATATTTTACTCAAAATCTTTTAATGTGTCTAATAATTTCGCCAGGGACTGTGTACTGTAATTAAAATGTTTTGGAAAGAAATACGCTCTTTTCTACACTTTCACTATTTATATTTTAAGATATCGATTGACTAAGGCGGTGTTTGTTATGTCGTCAGCTTAAGAGAATAATTTAATAAAAGGGGGACCGATATACGTTTCCTATTGGGAAAAAAGTCAAATTTCAAAACCAATTTAATTAAATGAAGCACTGCAACCAAAGTAAGCCAAAGAAAGAATTTAAAAACTTTTTTCAATCACTGAAGAATTTGAGAATAAAATAACTCTCTTCTTTTGCTATATAAGCTCAGGTTTAAAAATACTCATCTTCTTTTAATCAAGGCGATTAAATTCTAAACATTCCTTAACATTCCTATTCCAGCAAACATTTTTTTAGAACCATGGATTCTTTTTTAAGTAAAATTTGAATATGGAGCTTTACTGTATATTTTTTACTGCTATATGTTAAAAATTTACTAAAGGAGTAAATTAATGAAAAGCTTACTCGCTATAGAGGAAATTATATAATCTTGCTTTTTACAACATGTTTTTAGTTTTAAAAGAATGAAGTGTCTATTTGTATCAAATACTTGTTTTTTGTGTATCGAATAAAATTGATGCTCATCAAACAGTGATATTTTACTTTATATTTTATAACCGTCGTTGAACGGCAAACCTAATTTTTGAGCTTACGACTACTAATGTTCATCGCCGTAGCCTCGTAATTTTGAACCCGATTCAGAAGACAAGGGAACTCCCGGTTCAAGTATTGGAAGAAATTAGCCTTCATGGAGGACTTTTTGATGGAACCAATCCGCATTTACTTTACATGGAGAGGAAAACCACGCGAATTTCCCACCGTTAGTTTGACGGCAAGGGGACTCTAACCCATTATCCGTGTACCACTGAGGATATTTTAAGTCAGCACTGTAGTCGGTGCAAGCCGGATGTGGAATTCGTATCGACCAACCATAGGTGGGATTCGAACCCGGTTCACCTCATTGGAGGACGAACACGCTTTCCCCTGAGCCATCACGGCTCAAACAGTGATATGTAAAATTTCACAAACATAGCTTCTCATCATTATCATTGGCTTGACAGCCAAGGGTGGACCTTTTCTGGAACATTTTTCCATGCAGCTCTCCATGATGTTATTTCCTGCCTGTTGAGTACCCTGATTGTTTTAAATTATGTGTTAGTCCAGTTGTTTTAAGTTATGGAGTCCGACAATCGAAGTTTTGAGCGCCCTCTAGCTCATCTACCAACTGATTTCAGTTACGCATGACATAGTTTTATCTGAAATAAAATAAAAATATAGATATGAAAACGTAGCTTCTACACGCTAAATATCTATGAAGTAATATCTATATGTTGAGAAAAAGATAACTATTTACTTTGTAGAAGTTTCAGAGTTAATCCAAACGCTTATAAAAGTATAATTCGCTGATGTTATAAACTCTTTTGTTGCAGTATTGTTAAGTAATTTTGGTGTATTTTGAACTATAGTATTTTATTTCTTAAACTTATTTACACAATACTAAGATTTAACTAGAATGAAAACAGGAAAATATGTAATACCATATTAGGGTTGCAAAAATTTTGCACCCAATTTACCGCAATTTCGCACCAAAAAGGACTATTATTGGGATTCAAATTTGTACCAGTTTTTAAGAATCTTAGGAAATAATTGAATTAATTCATGTATAAAAATGCTCAACCATTAAGAAATGGAGAATAGAGTTAATTAAAAATTATCTTTATTTTAAAATTAGGTCAAAAAATAATGTTTAATACACAGTTTCGTTTTTTTTTAAAAAAGCTGAATAGAAAACTATTGAGAGTGTTCCTTAAGGACCTTTCTTAATATTTATTTTCATAATCCCTATAAAAAATAAATAAATAAAGGTACACAGGTCTCAACTTATTATTTAAGCAAGATAAATCAATAATTCTATGAAAATCTGAGGAAAGTGAGTGCATGAAACAAAAACATGTTTGATTACCAATCCTGACTGTCAGACAGGTATTGTAAAGACAATTACTATTAGAAACACCTTTTAGTTTCGACTTGAAATCAAACAGGTCTAGAAGATGTTTGCATTTATGTCAACCACTTGCAAGCACGGCTCATTAGCTCAGTTGATTACAGTGTCCTGCCAATAAAGCGAAGGTCATGAGCTCGATCCTTCCTCCGGCCAGTTGTTGATATATGTGTTACCGGCAAAGTTCGAAATCCGGCATTCCGGAATGCCTAAACATTGTATATAATGCCTAAAATTAGTCGGCAAAGTATGAAATGATTTATATTCCGCACATTTCCTAGGCATTCTATAGATTCTATAGATAGTCAATTTCTTATTTTTTTATATGAAAATTTTGTTTCCCTTAACAAGAAAGGCATAAATTTTGTTTTGTACAACTTTTATTTTTCTTTACGCATTTTGAATACATTTTTTTAATGGCACTCTCATTATTTTTTCAGAATAACATTTTAATTTTCAGAAATGCATATAACAACCTCATCAGGACGTTTCTTTATACTTTGCCTAAATGGCATTTTTCATTCTATGGAACGCCTAGATATTAAATACAATGCCTAGGAAAAGTACGTAATACTTCTCATATTTCATACTTTGCCTAAAAACATCCGGCATTATATACAATGCCTAGCCATTCTGTAGAATGCCGGCGTTTCATACTTTACCGGTAACATATGCAATATTTTAATGTTGAATTAAATAAGTATACTTTTTAATTATGTAGATAAACAGATTTAATTAAATTTTCTCTCTTTATATGCAATACGAATACATTTGACCTTTAATCCAGGTTCACTAACATTACAATGACGGAAAAATAAAAAAAGAGGAATTTAATTTTTTTTATCGAAGATGAAAAATAAAATTATATGGAAAAAAAAACAGTTTTTATGGCTCTACACGTAAAGTAAGAAATAAATTATCTGGTGTAACTCAAAGCTTATTAGAACCGAGTTCATGAAGTATTGATTAATTTTCCAGATATTATGCTCGTTACAGAGAAAAAGTTGGTGGTTTGTTAGATGCCATTATTACTATTTGAAAATTGCCGTCTTTTTATCTGCCTTCTTTACACATTTTATAGGAAATTTTTGCAACATATTTTAAGACAAACTTTAGATAAAATAAATATACTATCTGAAAAATTAGCTGAGATCACATCAGCTTGATGTTTATTAAGTTACTCCGTATATTTTATTTCTTACTTTTTTGTAGAAAACAAAAATAGTTTTCGACTTTTAATTTTTAAATTTATTTTATTTCAAAGTCCACTACAGTGGATAAGCAGGCTTCTTAAAAATTTATCCACGTGTAAACGACAAGCGAAATGAAAACCAGTCGAGGAACACGAATTAAGGTAATCAATAATACCTTAAGGGAGTAGGATTTTTTAGTTTTTAGTTGGACTGCGGTAGAGAAGAGATGAATATTTATCTTCTGCTATTTTCAAACGTAATTGAAAAATTAGCATGAATAATTAAGGTTCTTTCGTAATTAAAATCACAGCGAGCGTAAGAATTTTCAGTTGTCTTCAAAGACGTTCTGAAAGAAGACATGCCAAAAACAATGCACGAATCTCGATGAAATGTGAAGTAAATTAGCATTATAAACGTAAATATAGAATCTCCTCCTTGCAAACTGAGGATCGTTTAAATTATCTTATTTGTAATGCGAAATTTTTCGAACCACCGTCAGCTGAATGTGAAAGATTTAATTAGAACCTCGGATTCAATTAAAACAAGTTCAGAGCGCAGTTAGCGTTCGGATGTCCATAGCCCATAAAACTAACAGCAGAAAACTCTGGATTGTATTGATATTTATACAGGGTTATTCATAATTCCCTCCGCCTGTAAACGCCATTTTTTTTTACTACAATTGGCTTCAGTGGTACATGTTACTGCCATCTACCGGTAACTGCTTAAATTAAAACTTGAATACTTTCAGAATAATTTCATATGTTCTTTTTTGCCATATTCGTCTTCGTTTTTTTTACTATAACGCTTCGAAACCCTGGAGGGAATTATGAATAAGCCTGTATTATAATGTATAATTAATCTCCTGTATCAAATATATGTTTCTATTCAAACTAAATTAACACAATCTTTTTTTTATCGATTTTTGGCATATTAATGTGTTTTAAGCAATAAATTTATGAGAAAAGTTATTTTACGTTTCTTGTTATTTTTTGGACAATCCTAATATTTCACGTGAAAGAATATGGCATTTTGCTACAGAAATATTTCATAAGGATTTAAAAACGTACTTGAGTACTTGAAGAGTCATTTAAAGTTGGATAAATGAGTTAAATGCAGGGTCGGCTTACCACCAGTTTTCACCATGATATTCACCGTTGCGCTAAAAACTTTTTTCTCACAAATATCAAAAAACCAGATCTTTTGATGACATTGCATTTTTGTTTAAATTCAACCAAGTAAAATTTAAATTCATGTGCATTTTTTTTTTAAAAAAAAAGTTGAAAAAAGATATTTGGCTAAAAAAGACTTAAGCTCATTGATAAAAATATGATAACGTATTCTTCTAATATGATTATATGAAAATCTTATTTATCTGAAGTAAAATAAATATGATATTTGTAAAAGTTGTTTGTATTTATAGAATTTAGGTCATTACACATAATCCATTATTAATTTGAAATATCAAAACGCTTCCTTCATTAGACTCTAAGAATTCTGATTATTATCGATGACTTTCATTTGTATGAAGGAGTAAAGATAAGGGCTACGAACTATCGAGCACTAGAATTCCTTTATAAATTCTTTGATGTAAGATTGAACAAAAAAGAAATAAAAAATCAAAACAATCTCATCTTATCAATTTTGCTCTCAAACTTCAAGACGGAAATGATATTTGTGATAGTATATTAAAATAATTACATAAATATGTAGTATACATTGAAGCAAAATATATTGTTAATTGTAAAGAACATTGTGATTAAAAAAAATATTTTTTTTCTGTATCATAACAAAAGGAAAACCTAGGTTTTTGATGGTTTTTTATCCCTGTCGTGTCAAAAATCAGTTTTTGATGTCCAAAACCTAACCCTAGTTAAAATACTTATCCCTTTACTCTATTTTTTGTTAAAAATAATAGAATGATTTCGTAGGTTACTATTTTGTACATGAAATCATGAAACTGAATACTTTTTTCTAAATTCTTTCACACAGCAGTACAGCTTATTTATTGCTACTGTTTTTTCTGGATATTACCGAGTAATCATTCTACTTCAAATATTATATTTTAAACATCTAGATGCTATTTCAAAAAAAATATCTTTTGGTTTTATATACTTTGGCTCAGTTAATTTCGTGAGAGCCAAAAAATAGCCCTTTTGGCTTGAAATTTCTTTTAAGGTATTTATAAAAAACTTTTGCAACAATTTATATAAATTCTACTCACAAGACAGAATTATAAATTTAATCTAAAATATTTTCTGTGAATTGAATTTAAATTTAATTGTTGTCGGAGTTTCGATTTTAGGTTTTTGTTCGCTACTCTACTCTTTTGAGAAGTGCCAATCACACTGGAGATTATATTTTTAAAAATTAACTTTTGTAGAATATTTTTTTATCGAAATGTACAAGTTTAGAAACGTTGTACATTGCAGGAGTTCATGTACATGTTAAGACGAACTTCAATCGGAGTTAAGGCATATTATCTGGATTAAAACTGCATTGGAACCCACGCCCGGAAATGTCGTCATACGCCACTAGGGTTGCTTACTTAATAAAAACTGTTTAAACGAAATTAAAACCAGCCGTGAAGGCGAGGAACACGAATTAAGGTAATCAATAATACCTTAAGCGAGTCGGATTTTTTAGTCTTTAGTTGGACTGCGTAGAGAAGAGATGAATATTTATCTTCTGCCATTTTCAAACGCAATTGAAAAATTAGCATGAATAATTAAGGTCCTCTCGTAATTAAAATCACAGAGAGCGTAAGTATTCTTAGTAGTCTTCAAAGATGTTCTGAAAGAATCCACGCCAAAAACAAGGCACGAATCTGCATTAAATGTGAAGTAAATTAGCATTATAAACGTAAATATAGAAACTCCTCCTTGCAAACTGAGGATCGTTTAAATTGTCTTATTTGTAATGCGAAATTTTTCGAACCACCGACAGCTGAATGTGAAAGATTTAATTAGAATCTCGGATTCAATTAAAACAAGTTTAGAGCACAGTTAGCGTTCGGACGTCCATAGCCCATGAAACTAACAGCAGAAAACTCCGGATTTTATTGATATTTATAGTATAATGTACTAATTAATCTCATGTATCCAATATATGGTTCTGTTTTAACTAAATTAACACAATCTTTTTTTTATCGAATTTCGGCATATTGATGTATTTTACGCAATAAATTTATGAGAAAAGTTATTATGTGTTTCTTTTTATTTTTGGACAATCCTAATATTTCACGTGAAAGAATATGGCATTTTGCTTCAGAAAGATTTCATGAAGATTTAAAAACATACTCGAGTACTTGAAAAATTATTTAAAATTGGAAAAATAAGTTAAATGTAGGGATAGTAGGATGGGCTTTTTACAAGTTTTCACCTTAATATTCACCGTTGCGTTAAAAACTTTTTTGTCACAAATATCAAAAACCCAGATCTTTTGGTGACATTGCATTTTTATTTTAATTCAACCAAGTAGAATTTAAATTCAGGTGCATCTTTTTTTTAAAAAAAAAAGTTGAAAAAAGATATTTAGCGAAAAAAGACTTAAGCTCATTGATAAAAATATGATAACGTATTCTTCCAATATGATTATATGAAAATTTTATTGATCTAAAGTAAAATAAATATGATATTTATAAAAGTTGTTTGCATTTATAAGATTTAAATCATTACACATAATCCATTATTAATTTGAAATATCAAAACGCTTCCTTCATTAGGCTCTATGAATTCTGATTATTATCGATGACTTTCATTTGTATGAAGGGGTAGAGATGAAGGGTACGAACTATCGAGCACTGGAATTCTTTTATAAATTCTTTGATGTAAGATTGAACAAAAAAGAAATAAAAAATCAAAACCATCTCATCTTATCAATTTTGCTCTCAAACTTCAACACAGAAATGATATTTGTGATAATATATTAAAATAATTACATAAATATGTAGTATATATTGAAGCAAAATATATTGTTAATTGTAAAGAACATTGTGATAAAAATAAAATTGTCTTCTGTACCATAACAAAAGGAAAACCTAAGTTTTTGACGGTTTTTATACCTGTCGTGTCAAAAATCAGTTTTTGATGTCCAAAACCTAACCCTAGTTAAAGTACTTATTATTTTACTACATTTTTTGTTAAAATAATATAATGACTTCGTAGGTTACTATTTTGTGCATGAAATCATAACACTGAATTTTTTTTTCTGAAATCTTTCACACAACAGTATAACTTATTTATTGCTACTGTTTCTTTGGGATTCGAGTAATCATTCTACTTCTAATAACATTTATTAAACATCTAGATGCTATTTTAAAAATATATTTTATGGTTTTATACACATTGGCTTAGTTAATTTTGTGAGTGCCTAAAAAATAGCCCTTTTGGCTTGAAATTTTTTAAGGTATTTATAAAAAACTTTTGCAACAATTAATATTAATTCTAGTCATTTTACTGTGAATTAAATTTAATTGTTGTCGGATTTTCGATTTTAGGTTTTTGTTCGCTGCTCCACTCTTTTGAGAAGTGAAAATAACACTAGAGAATATATTTTTAAAAATTAACATTATTTATCGAAATGTACAAGTTTAAAAACGTTATATATAGCATGGGTTCATGTACATGTTAAAACACAGCTTAATCGGAGTTAAGGTATATCATCTGGATTAAAACTGCATTGAAACCCATGCCCGGAAATGTCGTCATACGCCACTAGGAATGCTTACTTATTTAAAACTGTTTCTTCATACTCTTCTAAACGAGTCATAACAGGGAAGCGCATTGTTATGACTTAAGCGTATTAATTTTTTAATCAAACGTCTCTGTACATTTTTCTGAATAGTTACATAATTTCATTTTTCTAAGTCTAGTGATTTTTTCGCAACAAAACAAGATTTAACGCAAAGTTGAGTTTCTAAGTCTTTAGATATCGGTGATGGTGGCTCTTACGATTCTTCTAATATAAAAACACGCTTCAAGAGTTAATCTTAAGATAAGCAATTCCAAGTCTTTCTTAATACTTCCGGAATACCACCCATATACGAGTACAAATCCAATCGAAAACATTTAACAACGTAATCACGCAATTCGAGTAAATCTTGTATTTGAGTAAGATAAGACAAAGATGTTAGTACCTAAGATGAAGAAGAAAATAGATGAAGTATAGCCTAAAGATAGAGCAGATCGAAGTTCTTGATAAGAAAGTAAGTCCCTTCTGACGGATAAAAAATCAATAGATTTTTTTCAGATATAGAAATTTATAGCGAACTATGTTTATTGCCAAATTTAATTACATAAAAATTATAGATATGCAGTACAGAATTTTAATTAAATACAGTTGAATCAAATCAGAAGGGGCTTATAAGCGTAGACAAACAAATGAGCATTGAACACTTGAATCAAGTAATCCAAATTTTATTTTATTTTATGACCGCCGTTGAACTGTCGACCCAATTTTTGGGTTTACGACTACAAATGTTCAACGCCGTAGCCCTGTAATTTTGAACCAATCTAGAAGACAAGGAAACTCCTGGATCGGTACCCCCAGAGGTATTGATTTGTTATGGGAACATGGAGGACTTTGAGACTCGACAGATTTAACGTGCATCAGTCACCATTTACTACACGGGGAGTCTTCGACCAGCAGGGACCGAACCCACGAACTCTTGGACATGGGCCCGGCACCCCACTGACCAGGCAATCCCGGCCTAGTAGCGACAATTTAATTTTACATCGATTAACTAGCAGCGTTACATTACAGCCACAAAGAATGGACATCGACAATAACAGTACAATATAAAATAGCTAGCCACGTCACAGGTTTTTTTTTTTTTAATTTTTTTTTTATTATTTATTTATTTATTTATTTTTTTTTTAACATTTAACATAAATGGCCATCACGGGTAGCTGAAAAGCTCCGGACTCACTGTCTGTCCCCAGGGACTGGGAGCAGGGTCAGTGGTGAGGCTTGTGTGGTATGTATGTTTTGTTTATGTTGTGTTGCGTGTTTTACCTATTTTTCTTATGAGTAGTAGTTGAGGCAGTGTTTTGGCGGATCATGATATAGATTACTGTTTTTTATAAGTAATCCAAATTGGCGAATGTTTACTTTTCATTTTGAAAATGTAAGTACAGGTTATGGAATAATTTGTTATCTGATAAAGTAAACATATATTGTAATGCCTGTCGAACCTCATCCGAGATATCAGAATTGCTGAGGTAACATTATCTTAGAATAATTGACCCTGTTTTGATGCTTAAACAAACATTCATATCAACATTCAAAGTCTACATTCATATTTTATTTGGGGATATCTAATAATTCGTCTCTAATTTTACGTGCATATTTTTAGAAAATATTAGTATTTTTAAAAATGATTCCCAATATTTTCTTTTTACAAAACTGTTAATTCGAATGTTATTTTTCATAATTTTAAAGCTGCCGACCAGGTGGCAGAGTGGTTAGCGTGCCTGACTGCGGAGCCGATGGTTGCAGGTACGAATCCCGCTCGGGACATGGATGTTTCATTCTCTCTGTGTTCTATGTCCTTTCTCTTTTGTGTGAATGTGACCCACCCTATAAACAGGTTTGTGGTTGCGTGACAGTGCCCACTGGGCCCACTGGGTAACGAGAAGAGAGTAGCAGTTCTGACACTCCCGGCCAATGGGGTAATACATCCCATGTGCTCGCCATTAAAAAAAAATTATAATAATTTTAAAGCATTACATTTAATAAAATAAGGAAAATTATGCTATTTATTGAATGAAAGATTATTATGCATCAATAGCGATTATAAAGTGCAAAATATGAAAGCTACTCGTATATTTAACACAGATTAATAAATAATGTAGGATAAATCTCTTGAATTTATGAACGAAGATGTTGTCAACCATTCAGGCTCTGTGCCTTCTTTTAAACTCTGATGTGCGTTAACACTTTCCCTAATACAGTCACCACTTATAGCCAAGTTAACTAGCAAAATGGAAACGTTAGTGGTTATTATATGAAAATATAGATAATCATAAACAACATTTAATATTACTTCATAATTCTTAACTAGAATCATATTATCAGACCACATAAAACCAACGAATTATAGGGGAGAGTGGCGCCAATTGTAACAGGGTATGATTGTAACAGAGCAAAAATTTCGAGTGTCGGATTCTAGATTTGGTTCCTAGGTAGCGCACAAGGTGGCGCGTATTTAATAAATCTACATGTACACCTCTTCTGGCCACCATTTTCATGTACTTTTGAAAGAGTTACATCACAAAAGATATTTTCACGCTACGTAAGTACTTTATTTGGTATTAGAATATTATATTGTAACGGAGTAATTTTGCTTCAACAAATAAAAATTTTAACCGAATATGTAAGTGGACACCTTAATTAACATTAAAAAAAAGATTAGTTTTGATAATTAACTAGCATTGTTTTTAACAAATGAAGTTGAAATGGCGTCTTGAGGACGATTGAAACAGCTGAAAATAAAATTCATTCCCTTAGGTCCCATTTCTTATGTTTACAAACCATTACTTAACTCTTTAAGAACCACCAATAGTTTCCTATATCATTTATATTATGTTGCATGTGCATTATTTTATTTGTCACCTTTCACAGCATAAATTAAAATTTTTAACCCCTTAAAGTTAAAAGTTTAACCCTTTAGGTCTCTGCTCATTATCATTTTTACTCCTAAAATATCACTACTATTTTTATCAATAAAAAAATATATCACAACTATGATAATATGTATAGTTAACTATGTTTTAGTTGAATTTATGAACTGTTACAATTGACCCCGTAAATGGGGACAATTGTAACAAGTGCACGACTGTCAAAAATTGTTAATAACTAATATAATAACATTTAAAATAAAGTATTTATTTTTTTTTCTTGTAGAGGATAGTCTACTTTACTCGTCTGTCAATTAATACTAATAATATATTGGATTTTTTGTAAGTTAAAAATAGTTACGTAAAAAATTTTACAATTGACCCCACTCTCCCCTATTCAAAACTGAGTCACCTCATTAAGGTCACTCTATCTGAGCAACAGCAGTTTAATGCAAACAGATTCTCAAAAATGAGTAAATTCTTATATAATTACAGAAAACTACAGTCATTTTTTTATTTAAAAAAACTCAAACTTCCCTTAGAAATTCTTGTACGCCCCATATCGAGCCTCCCTGCATTAAAGTAAAACCAAAATTATAATGAAAAAGTGTTTATTCTTTATAAATGTAATAGACTTTAAGAATTTATGAGTTACGTTCTCCAGTTACGCATTTTATTTTTCAAATTGAGATAAATTTTAAAATATCTTCCCTCTTGGTAGTTTTGATCAAAATAATTTGTAAAATTTTATTCTTTTTTTTTTCAGCATGTATTTTTTCACAAAAACTTTTCATAAAAATCTGCAACGTGATTGCAACGGCCATTGGTCACAGACTTATATAATATGAAAAGAAAATGGTCAAAAACCTTTTCACATAGTTAACGGGGCATTATTATCCTAATTATTTTAAAAACTCATATGAAAATATTTAAATTTTTTTTTTATCGAACGTTTGTATTTGGGTTAGGGAACAATTGCTAAATGTTTATTATTTAACTTGCTTGATTTTCACTCGAGAGCCCTTTTTTTCTCGATCACAAATGTCAATTTATCTTCGAGACTAAACGATTAATGTTTATCTCAATTTACCTTTATTTTTATTTTGTTATAGAATAATTCAGACGATAAGAAGAATTTATGAGTAGGCAGTCAACTTCTAAAGAGGGTCAATTCTATTTATTACTCTAACTGACGTTCGAAATTTCCCTGGAGAATTCTGGTAATTTTTGTATTCGTAGAAAAGTCCAGAGACAGCAGAAGAAAAATTTCAGACGTCTTTTTCAATAGTAAAAAGTAGAAACTGTTCGAAGAATTAAACCGAAATTGGTTTGGTTTTATGACATATATAAGATGAAATCTCTTCAACTCAAAATCCGTATTAAAAAGTCCTTTTCTATCATCGCTAAGAGGTTGCTACCAATTTTCTTTTTTCTGTTATGTGGAAACGAAATAATATATTTTATTTTTCGGGGCATTAAATTTTTAATGCTACTTTACTATTAAGAAAACAAATCAGAATTACTCTATTTCCGTACTAAATATAGATAAAAGATTGAGTCTTGATTAAACAAAATAAAGGAAACATTTAGGCCGGTGCTCTTAACCTCAATAAACTATTCGCATGGTCCCGCACTCGCAATGTAAATATTTAGTCTATCATTTCGAAAACTTAACTGATGTTAGGTGCTGCTATCATCTATACAGGGTTATTCATAATTCCCTCCGGGGTTTCGAAGCGTTATAGTAAAAAAACGAAGACGAATATGGCAAAAAAGAACATATGAAATTATTCCGAAAGTATTCAAGTTTTAATTTAAGCAGTTACCGGTAGATGGCAGTAACATGCACCATTGAAGTCAGTTGTAGTAAAGAAAAATGGCGTTTACAGGCGGAGGGAATTATGAATAACCCTGTACTTAAAAAAATGACTTTTTTTTACACGATCTCCCGGGCTGCATAGTAGACGGGTACACCGACAGTGGTCCTTAACCCTAAAAAACATCAGAATAAGATATACTGGATAAAAGTATGCCTGGCAGTCGCATTTAATTTATTCAAACAAAGCAGCTGTGAAGAGTATACCAAGCAGCAGCACTTAAAGAAACAACACTGCAGTGCTTACCGGACAGTGACACTTCTTTACCTTGAAACAAAAAACATCAGCATAATGTATGATCATAACATATGAACTTTCAATTTCTCTTTTTTTAATAAAGAAACAAAGTTGTTTTTACATTTATACTTTTGTTTTTAATTTTACTTAATTTTACTCTTATTTTACTTTTGTTTTAGTTTAATTTTACTTTTGCCTTTCACATTATTTTGACTGCCATTTAATCACAAATCGAAGTCTCTTTTTTCGCTTGTTCAGACAGCACAAATCAGCGCATGCGCCAACGTGGAAATGATTCTAATAGCCCGGAAAGTCTAACCACACCCGTAGTGCGTTGAGTCACTGCAAACAATTAGGTTTAATAAAATTATGTTTCAAAAATACAAAAAAAGGAAAATATTTGAGTACTTATTTTTATACAGATTCTGCATGTGGTATGCATTACAGGAAAAGATTAAGGTATCAGTGAAGCTGACATCCACATCCACTTTTATTCTTGACAATTGGCAAGAAGCAAAGTAAAGTCAGTGTGGTGTCATTATAGATATTACATATTTCCAAGCTTTTAAAATTTCCTTAATTTTAAAATTTAATTCTTTTAATCATTTTTTAAGCAAAACATAAAAAATCGTGGCGAAAATACGTTTTTCATGGCGTCTCGAAAGGGATAAGTAGACGAGAAAATTACTTAATTGTGGAAAATTTCCTATATTGGGTTGGCCACAAACAGCAGCATCATGCCAAAGGATACCAAATGAAGTTAATCTTTATTTTGGTGAGATGAACTACTAAAAATGTTTTTTTTGATTATTGTAATACCGTAAAACCAACTAGGACTAAAAAACAAAAAAAATTATTTTTAGCTCGACTAACAGAAAGAATTAGCTCATTACAATTGTTGCCGTCTTTTTGAGATGAACTAGACTATTTAAGAACGCTTATCTAATCAGCTTGACTTTTTTAAGCTTATCACATTATGCTTAGATGTCTTTAGGCTATGAAAAAAAATTAAGAAAAATTTCTCAATCAGACTAAATTTCCTACGGCTTATGTATTGCGATAAACCTTTAGTAATTATATTTAAAATAAAACTTCACTACTCTGGGCTTATTTAAAACCACCTGACATTAACTTAGCTGATTGAACAATGAATCATTTTTTAAAAATTAATTTAAAAGCATATGGTTTCACTGCAATTAACCCAGAAGGAGTTAGGCTGATAAAAAGGACTTTTCCACTAAGCTTAGCTCATAAAAAAACGGCTATTGTTTCGAAAAAATCGAGTTTTTAAGCCTAAATCAGCTTACGAAAGATACACTTTCAGGTGTGGTCTATTGCCGGGTATTATTCCTTGCACTTTTTCATTTTTTTAAATCAAACAATATTGCACTGTATTCAATTCACCGATGTTCTTCAGATTAAGGATTATTTTTCCCGCTTTTTCCTAGAATAAAGTTTTTCAGAGATCCATTTCCCGGTTCATTTATTCACTGATACTTTAATCCGAATCTTAATTCTAAGGTGTATTATGATTTCGTTATTCACGGTTTTGTCCTTGAACCCCATCGTAAATGGAGTTTTGTTAAACAATGCATTATTTACTTTCAATTAACTAAATTTGTTACAAGCCATTATTAAATTTTAGTCTAATCTAATGAATCACTATTACTAGTTATCCCTTTAATGTTTAAAACGTAACTGAAAAAAAAAAATTTTTATCAGATTTCCTTATCATTATTAATTATTATTATTATTATCAGTTTCGATCACAAAGAAAATAAACATCTCAATTAGTGAAACTAAAGTGAAATTTAAAACTCAAAAAATATTTCTTTAGCATGATTATTTATTATTTTATGGACAATTTAAAAGCAAAAGCTTTATTCTATGGACCTAACTTTTGTTCAGAATCTGATGCATGAACACAACTCAACGATAGGCATTAATGTGAATATATTGTCCAGAGACGCAACTCTTGGCAACCATTATATGCGACTAAACTTTTATCACATAGTAACCCGAAAATAATTTTTCTTTTGTGGGAGAAAAAATATACGGATTCTCTTCGAGCGGATACGGATTCGATACGGATTCTCTTCACCGACTGGAAAATATAAGTCAAATTCTGCAACATGGAACCAGAGGCCGTATCTCCTTAACTTTCAAACTATAGAGATTCACTCGATAGCAGATTTTCGAACTATATCTAGTACATGGCCTCCATATGACTTCATTATAAAAAAAAAATTAATATTTTCACAAAAACAAAATTATAATAGTTCACATTTCAAAAAGGTAATAAATAATTCTATTCTAATCAAGATTTCAGAAACTTAGGAGCCATTCCTAAAGCACTGTTCAAATTGTTTGATCTAAATTGCAACAATCAGAGTTTTTAATATTCCAATTCATTTTTTAATGCGTTTTAATTTAAATGAAAAAATTACATAAAATTAGAGTCCTTACAAGTATTATATAATATTTTTCATTAAAACAAAAAATGCGTGTTGAAACATTTTATTTACCGTAAAATAATTTGTTCAAATAAAAAGAAGGAAAAAGAGGAGAAATTATCACCTCTCTCAGATTTTTAAACAAGTTAAACTTTATGAACTCTTTACGATCGGCAACTATTTCAACGAGTCAGCGGATCAACTCGCACCACTGGCACCTTGTCTCATTCGTTTATTAATTATGATACACGCAATGGAACAATGCAATAATCAACAGCAATCAATACAATATCCTCAAATTGAGTTGAGAGATTAAAATTGAGAATTAACCCCTATTAAAAAATGTTTAAGGAAGATTTAGACAAAACTCGGTCTTCTTGATTCCATAACTACAGCTATTGATCCAAAATCGCATGAAAGACAATCGCCAGAATATTTTGGCATTTCATAAAAGATAGTGTATACGATATATTTGTCAACGACAATGATCTTTTAAAAAATTCAGTTTAAAAATTTTTTATTTTATTTTTTTAGCTTCAAGAAATAAATTTTAGTAAGTATTTATTATTTTTATTATTACCTTTAATAATAGTCGAAGAAATTTTGAATTGTAAGGTATACAATTTTTTAAACAATGTAACTTTACATGACAAAATAAAACTTTTGAGCCAAATAAGTCTCATAATTCCTCAGAAATTCAATTTTATAAATATGACTTTTTTAAACTGCATCGATTTCATGGGACTGATTCTACCGATTTCGCTTAAATCTCGTATTTTGCCGCCGTGTAAACTTATATTCTTTAAAATGATGTAAAAAGCTGCGTACCTTACAATTCGAAAAGTGTTCGATTATTATTGAGCAAAATAATAAAGAATAATAAATATTTACTGAAAGTTGTTTTTTACATCTTCGGATAAGCGAAATTCATAATTGTGTGCGGAAATGTTTCAATTCGCTTAAAAAGTTTTCGAGATAGGGTAAAAAACGAAAAGGCTTGCCTTTTTTCACTTCACATAACTAGGTAAATATACACCTTCATTGTAGGTGGCAGCACAGTAACTCAGTTATATGTGTTTGTTTAATGATCGAAAAATCAAAAAAGGAAGGTGAATTGTATTTTCGCCCCGAAATTATTCGTTGAAAAACATTCAACTTGAAAACTAAGGGGAATTTTATTTGCGACCGGAAATTATTCGTTGAAAAACATTCAACTTGTAAAGAAAGCGATATTTTTTTAACTTCTAAAGACTAGCTAATTGTTGATTAAGTAGTTGAGAGAGATTTAACTAGAACTGGTTATTTCATAAATAAAAATAATCTGGAAAAAATAAACATAATCGTTAAATTGTATCATAAATAGAAATAATCGTTTTATCGAGAAAAAGTTATTATCTTGTAACCCAGACTCTTTCCCAAACTTTAACCTCTTATTATCAATTGATTTTGTCTCCTTAAATATTTGATAGAAACGAATACCGATACAACAGAATAAAACCCATCATCTTGATTTGATGGAGGGAAAAAAACATTGAATTGCTTTTCAACTTGTATAATGTGGTTTATGGGTGATTCTTTTTAAACATGACAATTCGGACCAAAAAATTTCTTCAAAATAATCTAAATTTTTTTTTGTATACTTCTTTAGTTACATTTATTAATATCTTGAAGACAGCAGTGTAGTTTAATTACATTTGCTCGAGAAAAAATATAAAATAGAAATTCACCAAATCTTGAATGCCAGGAAGATGACATATTACCTTGCAAGTTTATAAAACAGTCATTTTAAGTTAATAGTAAGTAACTCAACTTAAGCCTTTATGTTAGATGGACCATAAATTGCTTAAATTAATTCTTTTGATCCACTGTAGAAAGAATCAAATTTTTTTTGTTGCTGTTATGCACAGAATAAAATGTATAATAGTCAATCATTGAATAAATCAATAACTTTGATTACATACAATCATATTACAATATTACATAAATTTGGTATTAGGTTAATATTTGTTTTTCCTCCTTACAGTATTAGCATTTAAAAAACATTTCTGGTAACACTTCAATGTCCTAGAATTCTTAAGCCAGGATAATGACAAATTCGCCATTTTATAGCATATAACTTTACTTTAATTTAATATTTTGGCCTAAGACGTTTACATTCTGCAAAAAACAATGGAATTTCTTAAAATAACTCAGATAAATCTATATAGTTCATTTTATGAATGATTTCAAGAAGCCAGGAAAATAACAACACAAAAATCTACTCACCTTGAAAAACTTTTTGAAATAGATTTTGGACCAGAAAGTTGGTTCTTCATTCATGCAACAAGACAGGTTTATGTAGGAGGGTATCTAATCAATCTATAAGCATAAGATATTGATTGCTGGCTCTATCTACTTTGGTTATAAACCACTAAATAAAAGTAGCGAGGAAAATGACAGATTTTCTTGGGACAAACAAATTATTGACAGAAAAAATTATTTTAACTGAAGTTTTTGTAAATAATACCCTATGCGTAAATTCTAGAAATGCTTACACCAGTTGAGACAAAGAAAAATTAGATATTGAAAAATTTATGGGAAACTCTGAAGCTAGTTATTATTGGAAACATTGTTTGGGACATACCAGGAAAATAACATTTTGAAGTTCAATTAAATTTTTTAACTATACAAAGCAGTCAATGCTAGTGCGAAGTCATTTTAAAATGCTAACAGCAATACAATTTATTAATTTTTTTTAAAAAAAGTTCCTTTAGTATTATAGTATTAGATCTTGGAGCAAGAGACAGTGAATTATCATATTTCGTGAGAATCGCCCTTATCTATATTATATAAAACGCTAATACGTTCGTATGTATGTATCAATAAAACCGATGATATTTCTTTTCTCGCGCTGGCAACAGTTTTCATTTTTAATTGATTGGATTCGGCGCGCAAGAACACGTAGGATAGCAATAACCAGAGTGAGCATTATCAGGTTGTTCAATTGGGTATAATATAGCCTACGTCACAGGTTGTGTTGTTCCTACTAAATTTAACCCATGAACGGCATTTTCTGCGAGCCTAACTTCAAGCCACAAATAAACAAACGAAGTGTTCGATCGTTTAAATAGCTGCTCGCCAGATTTTATTGCATTATAAAGAAAAGT
>NC_092210.1:77178061-77243268 GCF_043381705.1 Parasteatoda tepidariorum
TAGAATTCATCTACATAAGTACAATACTATGTCTTTGATGATAAAATACTATGTCTTTGATGATAATATATTATGTCTTTGTGCTAGAACATTGTGACTGATTTAAAGAATCCCGAGCGAGCCATGGTTCACGGCGTGAACCACATAGGATTGCGTAGCAATTCTCGGGGGTTAGCGAGCAGGGTGCGGAGCCTCCTAGTATGATTTAAGTCGTAAGCTGGACCAAAGAATGTTCTAACTATGCCCGTAAGAATAAACTAAAAAAATTTAAATGCTCAAAATTTAGTACACAAGAGTTGAAGCTATTCCCATAAGATAGAAACAATGCATTTTTTAAACAAATTAATTGAATATTTAAATTATATATTTGTTTTAAGTAATGATACACATAGTTAATATTAATGCATTTATTTATTATTTAAACATATAAAATTAGTTACTATTGAATCGTATACATTATTCACTATTTAGTCCTATTTATTTATTCGATATTTTAAATAGTCAGTAACTTCATATTTTTATTTTTTTTAAATAAAATATTAGGTAAATATTTAAATAAAACCGTTCTAAATTTAAACAAAACATTTTTTTTTAGTTTGTAACAGCAAACTCTTCATTAAATTTGCCGCTTAAGTTTAGAGACAAGTTTATTCTTTTATTGACTTGCATTTAAGATTTTTTCCAAGCTCTTTCTTTTGAGATAAATAAAAGAAAAAGTTTAAGGAACAAAAGTAATAATTTTAATAAACAAAGTAATAATTTTTAATTAATTCCGTAAAATATTGTACTGACTTTAGAATGAACAAAAAGCTTAATTATTTGAAGAAAAAGAAAACGATCGATTGGCAAGACTTTTCCACGTGGAAGAAAATCTCTAGAATTAATAATCCCCAGTTTCTTTTTTTTTTCTTTCTATTTTTTTTTTTAATTTCAATTTTTAATCTTTCTCATATGAGCCCATAGGAATGAACTTTCCCAAATATTACAAACATAGGTTACAAACACTTTACATTTTCACAAAACTGTAGTTTTTTCTTCCTATCGATATCTATTGAAGTTTAACAGAGTTTGAACAGGGAGCACTGAATAAAGTTATGTAAACTTATGTTAAAAGTCATGGATTGTTACAATATCACAACACCTATAAAAATGTCAAAAAGGCGTCATTTCATCATGAGACGACGCGAAAAACAGCTTGAAGAACGTTTGATTTAAATAATATTTATATACTGTTATTTTGCTTTTTTAATAATCTACTCAAATCTTAAGTAAAATCAGTTTTTTTTTGGGGGGGGGGGGAAATTATGATTAAAGAAAAAAAACACGGCATGTCCTTTTCTTCGTTTTTTTTTTTCGAAATGGAAAGTATTGAATTTCTTATATTTAAGCAATAAAAGGAATAACGTTTATAAATGCGCCGATAGTCGTTAATATATTGAAAAGAAAACTATTGAGATCGCTTATTAAAATTGAGATTATCAAAAATAATATGAAATGATACATAATTTCAAAAACATGAATCTCTTAATTTAACAGCTGATATTTTCCGTAGCGTCTACGCCACCTACATCAAAGATGAATCCTACCTAGCATCTATTAAAACTCACATCCCGTGATTCCCGTGTATAAAACCTTTTTTTAACGATTCCCTTTTCTTACTTTTATTTTTGTCAGTCAAGAGATGAAATGAAGATGGCGCTACTTGTCTTTCAAGCACGAGAAACTTGAGAAGAAGCACATGATTCAAATTTGCAAACACTTCAAAAATTGATATCCAGGATCGAATGATTAAGAGTATGTCTGTCATTACTGTGATTCACTTAATTTTTAGTTCTAGTTTATTGTTATATGTTTTTTCAAAAAATGAAACAATCAACACCGACATATTCACAAGATTTTCTGATTACATTTATCGCTACAATAAAAGCTATGAATTTGGTACTTATGAGTTTAAGAAACGAGAAACAATTTTTGAAGTAAGCTATATTTTTGTTGATCCGATAATTTTTTTGCTTCTTAAGAAAAAAGCACATTTTTTTTGTGTTTGTTTACAAAATATCTTATTTTACTTTTTAAGCTCATTAAATAAAAATAATTTAATTTACATTTTAATGTTTATACTCAAACGTTTTCTCTTTTCTTTATCCATTTTCTTTCCTGTTGTTTTATTTTATTTATTTGTTTTACATATTGTGGGGAATGTCTAAACTACTTCAGACAGTTCATTTTAGAAAATATACTTAAACATTAAAAAAAAATTTCAAAAGTTGCTTTGGATTAACACATTTTTTTAAAGAAAAAAAATTTATATTTGCCGAATACATTTCAATGTACATTTAAAAGTCTTTAAAGAAGGAAAGGTGAAATTTATTGCTAAATCACTTTTAAATTGAACTATAACAGCAAATGTATTTTTTATGTGGTTAACGTTTATGATATATTTGTTTACTTTCATAGCTTTTAATAAAATAAAAGATGAACTCTAACTACGATGACTATAATACTAATACGGTGACTGTCCTCGTTGAAATGGGACATTTCCTTAAAATTAACGATTTTTTTATTTCTTTTATTAGAAGAACAGAATTTTAGCATTCTAACAGTGTCTTTTAGCTTTTTTTATATATGCATTTACATATATATTTTTATATATANATATATATATAAGAATAACATATGTAACAACTGATTAAACGATTCATCCAGTCTATTCAGTATAATTCCTCTTTTTTTAATGTGAAACTATCAAATAATAAGTAAGCATGTTTCTTAGCAGTTTTAAATCTTAAACTCTTTTGTCAACAAAAATAATGGATCAAAGTCGATTCCGTATGTACGAAAGAAAGTCACAGCCCCTCTTTTTTTTATCCTTACTTTCATCGTAGTAATCTAGCTTTAGGGTTGAATTCAAATAATCAATGTATCTTTTTGCATAAAACTAAATGTTAATTTCAATTTATTTAATAAAATTTCAAATATAATATTTATTAGGAGTTTTTTTTTTTCGTCTGTGTTTATAATTCCTAAGCTTTTAAATCTACTTATAGAATTTTTTCTAACCTTTTTTTACCTAAATTCAATTTTTATTTCACCATTGAAAATCGTCCTAGCGAAATTTTTTCTACATTTTTTTTTCTTTCACATTTTGAAAATACCATTTTGCGTAAGTTAAAGTCATACCCCTCCTCCCTTCTTACTCGCAAACATTATAGAAAATCACGAAGCTCTTAAATCTCCTTAGGTGCTTACGTAAAATAAGACCGGCACCATGCTATAAATAAATTCTCAAATACTACTGAGATCTTATATTTCACCCTAGATTTCAAAATTTTATGTCGAAATATATATTATGAAGAAGAGATTTCGAAATAAATTGAAAATCAGAGGTAAAATGAATAAGTAATCGATATTAGTTGCAAACGAAAACAAAAATTATTATTTGAATAAAAACTACGCTTGAGAATAATTTTTAAGGAAAAACAGCCAAATTAAGTTGTTATATTTACTATTTTATGCTTCAATCAGTCTATAATACAATAGAATATACAAGGTCCGGCTATTAATTTCCAGGACTGACGTAACTGTAGGAGAACGAAAAGCCGGAAGATAGCGCTAATGATTGCATATTGAAGAGTGTTTTCTTGCGCATGTGCAGTGCAATCGGCACCATACTGAAGTAAGTGGTTCTCGTAGAAAGGCACACTAAAACGTAGCTCTTAAATTCCTATTGTCGAAGTGAAAATGGAGCAAGAATAAACATTAAATGTTGCTTCAAATTGGGCAAGACAGCTGCGGAAACCTACAAATGATTAAAACAAGTTTACGGCGAGGAAGCATTATGTCGCTCCAGAACTTTTGAATGTTTTAAACGCTTTCGGGACAGCGCGAAAGCGTGGAAGATGATCCACACACAGGTCGGTCGCAGTCGTTACGCACGCCGGAAGAAATTGAAAAAGTTCGCTTCCACACATTGCGTTACCTGCGAGGCGATTCTTAGCCCAGCATGGTGTCGTTGAAATGCAGCATCCACCATACTCTCCAGACCTAGCGCCAGCAGACTGTTTCCTAAGCTGAAAAATTCTCAAGATTTCAAGAAAAGATTTCAAGATGTCGAAGCCATCAAGAAAACTGTAACGTCACTATTAAAGAGCATTCCAAAAGAGGACCTTAAAACTTCTATCCGAAATTTGTACAGCCGAGCACAGACGTGCATTACGGCTGATGGGGGTTACTTCGAATAATACTAAATGGCTATGTGTTTAATTTTATTTTCTTCTGAGTTATTCCATGAGTCCTGGAAATTAATAGCCGGACCTTGTATATTTTTCACATTTAAACTCAAAACAAAGAGTTTAAAATTATTATTCCTTCTGTGATTATAACATGTGACTTCTGTTTTTGCTACTAGAAAAAGACCAACTCATTCTTGTAACGTTTCTTTTTTTTTTCTCAAGATTAATTCATTGCTACAAGAAAAGTTACGATATTCCATGACAACTTAAAACTACTTTGAACTTAAAAATAATATTTTAGATTGCGTAATGAAGCTTTATTGCATTTTAAGAACAATTTGTTGTTAAAACTAAATATTTTATAGTGAAGTAAAAATAGAGTTTAAGACTGACATTCAAAATAGAAAGAAAAAAGTTTTGCTTTGGAAAAAACTGCTAAGTAGTTTTATTCTAGTAAATGGTAAAATATTACATAACATCACGCGTTGATGGGAAGAGGTGTAGGGGAGAGCCTTAATTATTGCTGTGAAGAAAAATGAGGAGTTGGGGTGAATTAAATGAGCCTCATATTGAGACGGTATGACTAATACTTAGGAAATTAAAAGAGTTTTATGTTCGAAAAATACAATGTTTGACGTTACATTGTTGGTCATTGTTATCTAAGCAAGTGAAGGATCATTTCTGAGGGCATTTTTCAAATTGAATTTTTCTTAACGCTGCATCGAATAAGATCAATATGAATCATAGATTATTGACAATTTTTATTATCTACATAAAGATTCAGCAAGTTTTAAACGTTATATTTTTTAAATATTAGTTGTTGGCCTTCAATGCAGTTTACATTTTTAAAAAAAATTCATATTTCATTGAGGAGTTATATTTCATGTTGACAGATATGTAGAGTGACATAGATTTAGTAGACATATTATTATAAGAGAGAGATTAACAACTACTTGATTATTTATATTTTCTTCTTTCAATTGATGCGAATAACTTGGCGAGAACAAAACTACCAGAATATGGTAAAATTTGCAGTGTTTCTGGTTCTATGGGATCATCAAAAGCTCGGTAATTTTTACCAAAGCTCTTTAGTTAAATTACAATGAAGTTAAGTTTCATAATATGCGATAAATTTGGATAAACGTGATAAAATTTGGATAATTTGATAATGATACTGAAAGTATAGAATCAAAACCACTTATTCGGTTAAATTATTTTTCAGTTATGTATTTTTTACTAAATGAATGATAATAAGAACTATAATCTTGAACTGTTTACTAGGATATCTGGTAAACAGTTTGTATACGAAAGGAAAAATTACCAAATGAATGGTTTAAATACCGTATAATTTGGATTTTAACACCAGAATTACGCCTTTACCATACATTACCATACGGTGCGGTAATTTTACAAGAATTCTTTTCCACGTGCATAAAGTTAGCAATCGATATCCAGAGTTTGAAAAATCTCTGAAATTTTTAAATGCTCTGTTGAGCTTGTTAGTCTACAAAGTACAGATGTAACTTTAGTTTTTAATGGGTCAAATTACTTTTTGAATCCTTATTAAGGAAAACATATAAACGTACCTATTGTAAATCTGTCGTAAATGAACGTCGCTTACTTTTATATTTACATCAACATTTTAAAGTATAAATCAGAAGTATCATTAACAAAGAAGTATTAATCCCGAATAAGCAGTGATGGAGCTATTCTGGATTGCTCATTGGTTGTTTTGTAAGATTAAGCATTGATACAGTAAACGCTAAATGTTATTATTAACAAGGAAGTATTATATTAATTTTTAAGATTTTCTTTTGTTGAATCCAGTGTTAGCGTTTATTCGTTCAAACTGACATCTTGGCATTTTTGTTACAATTTTATGGGGTTTTAAATCAGTATTTTATGGTATTTTTCATGAAATAACTCTTACCTGCATCTTTACCCTTACCTGCCCTGCCGGGCACATAAGGGTAAAGATGCATGTCCGGAGTACAAAAAATTTTCCTGCTTCCAATAAAAAAACTGGCGTTTTTGAGAATCTCTCATTCTTCTTTGTAGTCTATGAATGGACCATGCCCATTTTTAACGCTTTCGACCTGGTTTGCAAATCGAGGTATGTATCCCGTTATGAAGCTTTTGCACTAGATTAGGAGAACGCAAGCGATAGGCTCAGTCTTTGTTCTCAACTTTTCTCATTGACCTTATTTAGTATTGCAACTTCTTTTAGAAAGAGAACTAAAAGTGTTCCTCTACAAATATTAACGTTTTCGGACTCTTTCGCACTAGTTTTTGAGACCGGACCAGGTACGCTCTTAACACTGTATTAATTAATAAATCATTTTAACCCCTTCCTTCTCGCTCCCGTGAAAATTACGGGTTGAGGTTTCGCTCTCCATTTCTCGCTCCCGTGATATTTCCAGGCTGGAGTGTTCAGTGGTAACACGCCAATAAGAATTAAACTAATTCATTTCTTTTGGCCAGAAATCATATTATGTCTCACTTTACACACCAGAGGGCAGAACCAGGATATTTTTTAAGGTAATTGTAGATAGTTAGTTTATTTTAAACTAGATGTCAGCACTAATCAGGGATACAGGGATAAAAAAATAGGCACTTTTATGACCGTTTTCTTGGAAATTAACCGATCGTTAAGGGGTTAATATTTTACTTTGATAGAGTGCAGATTTTAAGCATAAAATTGCGCTTCTTTCAAAATGATATTTATTTTCATACGCTATTTCTCTTTTGCGTTTAAATAATGATAACTCCTTAGCTTTGAGGAAAACTAAATATGTTGATATATCCTTTTCACAGCAAACTCTGAAGCGTATAGATTGGCTGAACAAGCACCGAAACTCTTCTCAATGTGCTCTGTATGGAGTCAACGAGTTTTCAGATCTAACACCAGAAGAATTCAAAAATTATGGTATGAACATTTTTGGAAAAATATTTAAAATATAAGTATTATACTTGGAAATTTATGCACATCTGATACCGTTGCACTAGTTGTTATTTTTTTCGTGAGCTGTGCACTCAACAATCCCTTCTCTGATAATAAATGAACTTGTTTATGAGTTTTAAGCTTCAGCTCAGTATAACTTTTTTTTAAAATTTAGATTAAGGAACAACCGAAAAAGCTCAAAATAAAAATCATTATAATTGTAAACAAAAATTATTATTGTACTTCTTCTTTCAAATCCCCATTTCTAGCCTAGCTAGACAAAGTCCATGAGTTTGTTCACCTTTAAAAAGTCTAAAACAAGAAAGGGTCTTTCTATATGGTCTTGTTTTAAAAGACCGAGACAGTCCAGTAGATGTTCAGGGGGTGCCTGGGCCGAAGAGCACTTGGTACAGAGGGCAAAACCCTTTTCTCCTCCAGAGTGCCTCAGTGATTTCAGGTGTCCACAGAGGAGACATGTGATGGCGGTTTGAGACTGACGGTCTTTGTCAGCTGTCAAGCAGCTACCCGGTCTGATATCCTGGTACCAAATTATTGTACTAAAAACATCGATAATAATAAAAGGAAAAGTGTGTGTCCGCAAGTGACTCTTATAATTCCAGAACCCTTTGTGTTTAGATTCTGAAACTTCGATATCAGGTGCTAAAAGAAATTCTATTTTCCAATAAAACAAAAATAGCAATGCTAAAATTTTTTTAATGAGTTTAGGTGGAAGGGACATGTGGAATCTCGCATTCTGGCAAATTAAACTGCTGATGATTCTGTTATATCAGTAATTTAAAATACCACATCAACAACGTTGGTTATCTTCTAGCTCTATTTCACCAAAAAACGAGTTTCGTCGGAAATTTATTGCGTGTTCTTCCATATCCATTCATTTTTAATCCATTATCTCAGGTAAGTTCAAGCTGAACGAGCGTATGCTGACGTCAGCGAATTAGTAGTTTGTAAACCATCTGTAACAACATGTATATTTTGTTACCCTATTGAAACCTGTTTCTATAAACCAATATAAATATTATAAAAAAAAAGTTTTTATCTTCTTATCTCCCTGCTTTCTCTTAGCCACCGCCATTAAATGGAGAGTACTTGCTTCGTAATTGGTCAGAAATAGTTCTACCGAACTTAGCCTTTAATGTCAAGCATTGGAGTTGTCACGTGACGAAGAACATTTGAAATGTTTCAGTTGAATCAAGAAACGGACATTTTTTAGAAAAAATAGTGCAGAAAATTCTAGTTTGATCAAATATTGCACAAGGCTGTCTTCGATAGTGACCCAATGTTACAGTTGAAGTAAGAAACCGCTCACCATCAAATAGCAATCGAACGAGTTCAAAGAAATCGAATCGAAAAAGCACGTTTCAGTTCCATACGAGTGTTTGACAAAAATACAGTTACTAAAAATATAAACATGTTCATAAAAATGCCGTAACACCAAGCACTTTCGTATTTAGTAAAAGCGTATCCTGTTTCTTAAAGTAAATAGTTTTTACATTTAAATTTCTGCTCTTTGTTTATTTGATTAACATTATAATTTTAATTGCATGCCTATGATTCTGAATGCTTTGGTTTGTAACTCGCAAAATATTTAAACCTTAAAAACTTATTTCAGCCTAACATTTCTTCTTACAAATTTTAGTTCATCTTCAAAAGTCTACAACAGATGCGCGGAAAATTTATCCATCCAAAACCAAGCTTCTGAAGTCAAGTTTAAACATAAAAAATTTACCAAAACGGGTTGACTGGTAATTATACTATTTATTATTTCTTAAATATTAGTTTGAACTATTTAAGTTATCTTTTCTCGATTTCTAATCATATTTGCTTCCATCATGACTTGGAATTATTTTTTTTAATTTTGCACCAATATTTATTAATTTTTGCTTGTTTTAAGACAACGCATTTGTAAATACTCTTTTCGTTTTATTAGGAGAGAAAAGAATGTTATAACTACTGTAAACAACCAAGGGCAGTGTGGAGCTTGTTGGTAAGTTTGTACACTTTAAACTTAATGCGTTAAATTATTATGCAAATGAAGTGCTCTTATATGAGTTTTCAGAAAAAATATGCGATTCATGAGCTGTTGGTTTTGTAAAATGTTTTGTAAAATAAGAATAATTTTATCATGCTTAGAATAGTATTTTAAGCATATTAGTAGGTTAGTATTTTAATTTAAATCATTACTAACATACGGTGTGAGCCGCGATTGCTCAGCCTTCCAATGAGGTGAACCGGGTTCGATTTCGGCGATGGCTGGTCGATACGAATTCCGCATCCGACTTGTACCGACCACGGTGCTGATGTGAAATATCCTCAGATGTAGGTATAATGTAGATGAATAGGGTAAAAAAGGCAGGAAAAAAGTGCACCGTCGAAATAAGACCACTTCTGAGTATAGCTAAAGTACCAACCACATTTATATACTACTTGAAATATGCAATGTTGGAGACTTAAACTGCTCCTTTTCGGTACATCGAACCCTTCTGAGATAGGCCCCCTCCTCCGTTTCCTCATGAATTAAAGATAAAAATAAAAAACTACAATTAAAGATAAAACCACCACTGTGAAGATCGTTCATTGTAAATTGAGGCATTGTCTACTGGAAAATCTGTCTTAGATCATCAATTCTCTCTACAAATAGAAATAAATGGATTTCTAGCAGTATTTAGTAATCCATAGACTTCATGATACCAGGAAAAAAAGTCATATTATATTTACGACTATGGCCGCATTTTCCCCACACCATTAATAAATCTTCACCTAGCTGTCTATTAGAAAAGGTTTTTCTTTTGTTTTCCTCATCTACTCTGTTTTATTTTATAGATCATACAAAGAATTTGCGACATTAAGGAACTAAGTAGTAGGCGAGAGGGGGGTATTGTATAAATTTTTCACTAATTTGCCAAAAAACCATATCTAATACAATTAAATCATGAAATATTTTTTAGCAATAATTTGGACGCTCACCTGAATGCTGACTTATACCAAGAATTACAAACTTGTAATTTTTTTCCAAAATTATTTTTTTTCTTTAAAGAAAAAGTTGTTTTTGGCCACACTAGCTCCACTACACGGGGCTAGCATAGCTAGTGTGGAAAAGCCATGGAGCTAGTGTGGAAAAATTTGGTAACTTAAGTAGCAGTTTATTACAACTCAGACAAGTATATCTAAAGCTAAAATTAAATTAATTTCAATCTAAACTTTATTGAAGAATAAACATTGACATATTTTAATCAAGATACTAATTTGTAATAGAGTATTTCACGATAATAAGAAACACATTTTGGATACAAAACCATACAGTTACAAACTATTATTCAATTTGACTTATTTGAAATCTCAGAACCAATTTTAAAATGAATTAATAACCATTGTTTTAACTTGATTATGAAATGATCCGAATAGACAACACACGGCTTGCATGACGTGATCACCGCAGGTTGACCTTGTTGTTGTTGTGTTGTTGTTGTTTCTAATGCCATATGCCACACGGGCCATCCGGCATGGTGAGACTGAGCAAATTTAAGGCAAAGTGCGCGTTCCTTGTTTTTCAGTGGCGCCATCTATGGCCAAGAATTCGACTTCCACCAAACCATACGTCACACCCGTTTATAGGGTGGACCCATTCATTCATCCACTGGATCCACAGATCGTAATTTTGACCTGAATCAGAGAACGATCGGTCTCCAATCCAGTACCCCCAGATGTATTGATTTGTTATGGGAACATGGAGGACTTTTGCGACTCGACAGATTTAACGTGCATCAGTCACTTTCCTACACGGGGAGTCTTCGGCCCCTCGGGGTTTGAACCCACGAACTCTCAGAAATGGGCCCAGCTCCCTACCGACCTGGCTATCCCGGCTCCCTGGTTGACTTTTAAAAACCCCTACGATGCAACGTGCATGACTATGATAGTACCTTAACTAAACAGCTCTTAAAATAGAATACTGGACCGTTTAGTGATGTTCTGTTTTAGTTTAATGTATGGCAAAAAAATAAATCTATATTAAAAAATTATTTTTCTTCTTTAATTCGCCCATGTTGAATCATATCCAACTGACAAGCTTGATAAAGCATCTCACTTAAATTTTCGTAAAGTCTTTAAAAAGTGGATTAGTTTAAAGGTTCCTAGATAAGTTTTTTACTGGAAATTAAAACCACTATTTTTAAAGGTATATCATTCTGCAAAATCATTAAAATTTATAAAATAAACGACATGAAGTGTGCTACATTTGTAACCAATTCATATTTCGGCCCTTAGAAATTGAATGGCACAAATGTGGGCAGGTCCACACTAGTCCCACGAAGACGCGTGTTTGTTCACGTGTTATGCAGAGTAAAAGTTAATATAAAAATGGATAAAAGCGGTATAATTTTTATCATATTTTCCTCTTTTGTTAAAATTTCGAAAATAAAATGTGTTAATAAACCAATTAAGAGGAAATTTGAAAATTCATTTTGCAAATTTCAACTGAAGTGTTCACAGAGTGATTATGCAGCTGCACATGGAAAGTGTACGTTAATGTTTCCAATCAACGACATTTCATAGAAGAAATTTGACCAGTAATTCAAGCAAGGTGTCCACTCTAGCCCCATTTGCATGCTACCTCCCCTAACTTAAAGTGAAAGCTATCCTCAGTCATAAAAGAAAAGGTAAAAAAAGAATTTAGAGGATCCGTGCGCCAATGATATGGCGTGAGAAAAAAGAGAATGATTTCTTTTCTATTACGCAGCAAGGTGGAGGAGCATTGATTGTGTATGAAAGCTACAGCTATAATGATCAACTTAACTTGGGACCATGTCTTGCTGAAAAACCTTTTTGTTACAATATGTAATCTGAATCAGTTGCCCAAGCAAGATTTTTCATCAGGATAATGCTTCAATTTACGTCGAAAATATTTCGCATTGGTGGTTTTGGGATAACTGGCTGCTTTTCATGAACGGCATATTCTTAAATTTAACTTCATTTTCCAAGAAAATCTGAGGGGGCTTTTCTCAGTAGAGTTTAATATTCCAAAAAGGGGTGGTATCAGTTTGTGGTTGAATTAAAAGTTACCAGCTTTGAATTTTGACATAATATTGATGCTTCAGGTATTGATACGTGTTAAGAAACATAGTATATTTCAAGTCTTATATGAAAGTGACTTTATTTTTTAAGGCTCACTTTTTTTTCATTCTTTTTCAATTGTTTGATTTTTTTCTGTTTTGGGAGAGCAAGAAGAATTTGCTCTTGAGAATATGTGTTCGGACATCGACTTTATTATTATGCTTGTTTGATTCACATTGGTTTTCTTTGCTTCAAATTATAGCACAAAATCGAGGTCGCTTTATTTAAGTGAGACACTCCGTATCTGCAAATTACACTAGTATATTGTGTAAGCTTAACTCAGACTTCTGACTTCCCGAATAAAATATCCAGATTCTCACCTCATCTTTTCAGACAGTTCTCCAATTTTTATTGCAATAATAAAACGTACTTTGTAAAGATAATAATTACTATTTGGAATATATTTCGAAGATTACTTAATAATTTTTTTCTGAACTTATGTAAGTATTTCCAAAAAATGAAATTAATTTGAAATAAGTAAACTGAGTTGAAAATCCTGCTGCTGTCAAAGTAACATGGTAACCACAAATCAGTAAACCAGTGCGACATTAATTGGTAAGTTCCGAATGTCGGTTTTTGCAGGTGAATTTGCTTGCTGTTTTTGGCATACCCTGACAGATACCCTAATTAGATTTTCGGGATGCAGAAAATCCTCAGCGGCCATGTCGTATGATTATGCGGCATGTAAAAGATCCCTGGAGTGCTTTATTGGCTCTTGGCATTTCCGGCAAAATTAAATTCCTAGAGCACTTTAGAATCCAAATAGAGTCTCGGTGCTGCCATCCAGTGTGGCAGAAACTAGACGTCCAAATTAACATGACCAACTGTATCTCACCCATTGCGGTGGTCCTGAAAGAGTGGATACCACCTCTGAAGAACGCATTAGGTCTGCTCAACGGCAAGACCGATTGTGCATCTCATTGGAAATTTAAAAAAAAATAATAATAATAGCTGCAATCAAACAAATTTGATCCCAAAAGTTTAGCTAGCGGAAAGGTAGTCGAAAGCTTTAACCTTCTTAATATTATTTTCATTTTTTAAATATTTTACTTATCGCTTAGAACTAGTTGAGAAAATCAAAAAATTAAATAAATAAATAAATAAAATGATTTACTCTTATTTCTGAAAGTCATTCATCAATTGATAAATTCATGCAAAAAAATTTTTAAGAACATTCATTAATTTTTCTTTATTGAATTTATAAATACTCGAAGAATTTTTAAATTTTAAAGGCCGTCAAATTTTTGCTCATCTCATATGTTATAATTTTGAATGACAAAATACAAAGTTTGACCGAATGAGAGCGTCATTTTCTGAGAAATAAAATTTAAAATGAAAGTCATATTTCCAAATTCTAATTTTTAGAGAATTTTTTAACTAATATTATATATATATATGTCAGGGCCGGTACGCGGGGCCCTAGGCCATTCAAATTTTTGGGGCCTTTAGATTAAAATTTTTCAACTAAAAAAATTATCGTACTTTATTAACATATATTTGAAATTGATTTTTTTTTAAGAACTCATTATTTTTCTTAATTTTTTTAAATTTACTTTCAATAGATAGATAGATAGGTATTTACTTTTGTGGTTATTACCATCCTCTATCAGCTCTCTTATCTAATTTGCGATAGTAGCTTAGTGTGCGCCAACATTTTCTTAGATCATCATTAGGGGATGAATCCAAAAATGTCACCAATATCTCATTAGTGTAGCTCCTGTGCAAGATCATACTTAAAGAAATATGTTGTACGTAATATCAAAAGACATCTACATCCTTTGTCTTTAGTTTTTAGGGTTAATTATTTTATAATTGTATTTCAATTTAGTAATTTAGTTTGAATTAGCTCATAAATTAGTTATTCAATAATTATTATTCATTAAAAAATAGTTTCAGTAGCTGGTCCTAACATTTTTATACTATTCTTGCACCGTGAAGGGCTTTTAGTACAGTGGAGACAATTGAAAGCATGAATGCATTGAAGAATGGCGCATTAGACAGCTTTAGCGTCCAGCAAGTACTGGATTGTGCAGCGTCTCCAAACAATGGTTGTGCTGGTGGTGACACTTGCCTTGTTGTAGAATGGCTGTATAAAGTAATTCTAATCTGTACATTTTTTTATATTTTTATTACTGCATTTTATTTACTAACTCTTTTGAAGTACTGAGAGTAAAGTGCATTTTGATTAGGTTATCATTAGCTGTATTGTAAGTATTTTGTCCTACTAATTATTGTACTCTCTGAGGAGTAAAATTCTGCCTTTTGACGATTCAGTAATCATTGAGCTATATTTCATGAATTCTCAGAATCATTTCCTCGCGAAATCGCGTGATTTGTGACGGAACACAAACTCTCAAATATATGACGAATATGTTTCCTCAACTCGAAACCTAATCGTTGTACAATGTGGGATATTGTTAACTAGAATGACGAAACTAGAATGTACACTAAACTATCAAACATAAAGTGACATTCGGGCTATACGGTTGTCAAGGTGTTGGTCTCAATTCATGGTTTCGAATCCCGTTGGGCATGTGTGCAATTTATCGCTCTGTTCTGTCTGCTCTTGTGTTGCTTAGCCGACATTTATTCACCTATCCCATTGTAGTGATTATTTGAAAAGTTAGATACATTAAGCATAACAAGTTTTTTTTTTTTATTTCTTTAATTTCGACAAAATTTGTTTCCTCGAATAGTTATTTCGTCACTTTGACGAAATTTTCACTCGGAACATACACAAAGAAACAGTTCCTTCAAAGACGAAGAAAGTTTCCTGAAGTTTCAGCATTCTTTTTTTACCGTATTGTAGAAAGCAAAAAAATCACCAAAGTCTTTTTTCATTCTTTCTGGCAATAAGTTTTGTTTTACTTGAATTGATATGTTTTCTTAAATATATAAGTTTCTCTTTAGTTTTTGGATCCCGAAAGCTTTAGGAAAGCTTTAAGAAAGATTTCTTTCTAATATAAAAATGAAGAAAAAAACACGAGTCTAATAGTTTTATTCGACATTGGAAATGTGACGAATTCAACGAAGTCAAACATGTAAACTATCTTAAATCACCTAATTAAAACAAAAAATTGACTTTACTAAAAGAGCAATTTATCTTCTTGGGTCTCTTGTCAACATTAACTAGCATATTATAAAAACACGCCACAAGGAATTCGTATGAAAATCCATACAACCTTTTTGTTAATTTTCCATTTAATATGCATCTTAATTTCATTTGCTGGTTTTCTGTTAATTTTAAAAAAATTTTTAGAGTGGAACCGAAATTGTTCTGGAAAAAGATTATCCTTTTGTTGGAAAAGATCAAAACTGTAAAAAGAATGTAAAGTAAGTAAAATAGTATAATAGGAATAATTATAGAAATAAATAATTCTTGAACATGACTTTATGTGAAATTTTTAAGCGTAAATAATCTTTTTACAGGTCAGAAAAATCTGTGAAAATTGCCAGAAATTTTACATGTGATAGGTATGTACAAAATAAAATTTTGTTTCGTAGACGAAGATTTTATTGTAAAAAATGCGAAATATGATTTTAAATTAAACGCAATAAAAGTGAGTTTAATGAATTTATAATTATATTTTATTTTTGATAACGGTTAAAAATCAATTAAAGGAAAACGGGTGGAGGTAAAGATATAAAGTTTGTTGCATTCTACTTAAGAAACAAGTGATTTTTATGGTAACAAATTTTAAAAATAAGTTACAAAGTTAAAAAACAGATGGTGCTTCTGAATGCAAAAACTTTAAAACAATGATTTCTGTTGCATGCGAGAACATTCCATATGTAATAGACGTTGGTTAAATAAAAGTGAGTAAAGCGCAATAAAAGTGAGTTTAATGAATTTATAATTATATTTTATTTTTGATAACGGTTAAAAATCAATTAAAGGAAAACGGGTGGAGGTAGAAATATAAAGTTTGTTGCATTCTACTTAAGAAACACGTAATTTTTATGGTAACAAATTTTAAAAATAAGTTACAAAGTTGAAAAACAGATGGCGCTTCTGAATGCAAAAACTTTAAAACAATGATTTCTGTTGCATGCGAGAACATTCCATATGTAATAGACGTTGGTTAAATAAAAGTTAGTCAAGCGCAATAAAAGTGAGTTTAATGAATTTATAATTATATTTTATTTTTGATAACGGTTAAAAATCAATTAAAGGAAAACGGGTGGAGGTAGAAATATAAAGTTTGTTGCATTCTACTTAAGAAACACGTCATTTTTATGGTAACAAATTTTAAAAATAAGTTACAAAGTTGAAAAACAGATGGCGCTTCTGAATGCAAAAACTTTAAAACAATGATTTCTGTTGCATGCGAGAACATTCCATATGTAATACACGTTGGTTAAATTTATCTTTGGATTGCTGCTCTTTTATTTTTATACTCTTTTGCATTAGGTACTTGCTTCAAAAATATTGTTTTGTAATTGTTGTTCTATTACATTGCCCTGTTGACGAAATTTTATACTGATTTAGAAACTTGGCTAGAAACTTGGCTTCTGAGAAGAATGCATAAACTGAGTAGTTCTATTCCGAAAATTTTTCATTGATTTCTTTAAATCGTAGATCATTTCTGTAACCTATGAATAAAATACATATTCCTTATACATTTGCTCTAAGTGTGTATGGTCACCTTTGAAAACATTTAATGTCTTATATGTACTTTCCACCACACGATAACTGAGTGGCTAAGCATTGAGTTGTCATTTTGTAAGACGCAGGTACAATCCCATAGGAGTTGCGAAACCCAACCAGTTTCAGATTTATAGGAATAGCAACTAATAGTAACTGGTCTTGGAAATAAGCTGACCTCATAACCCTTCCTCATACCATTGGTCACGAAATTGTGGAGCCTTAACCTCCATGATCTCTTAGTTGTGTATCTCTTAGTTGAGAGATAAAATGACCAACTCATTTTAGCTTAACGGTAAAATACAAGCAAAACATCAATAATCCAAAGGTCAATAATCCACAAAAACATACCAACATAGGAAATTCATAAAAAAAAAAACATTACGTATTTAATTAATTTTGTTAAATTATATTTTTTGTTATCTGTTCTCAGCAAAATAACATAAACGGTAAAAGAAATTCATTCCATAAAATTTATCAAAATAGTGCTTAAGGACCTTTTAAGAAATAGAAAAGAAGGAAAGGAGGGAAGGACCGTGCAATTGGTTTTTAAAAAATTCAAAAATCTTATTTAAGAACGTTAACTAAATTTCAATTAAAAAATTGGAAAATGTCTGAACATTAAGTGTCAGTACGTAATTAATAAATCACTCATGAGCTGCAATAGCTGCACAACCCAAAAAATCAAGTTTTGAGATAAGTGGGTTTAAAGCTTTTATGGCTAAACAAAATGCATAAGAAATGCTTTAGTTTGCTTAAATGAAGATTACCTTTAAGTTGAATTATGAGTTGTGCTAGTATTGCTGCTGAAAAGAATGTGTATTTTCATATTTACACCTGTTCTTAGTTCAAAACGCGTGTTTTTTGAGTTGAGCCACTATTGCAGCTGATGAGCGAAATTACTGAAACTTATGAAATATTTATTAATAAATTAAATAACAAATTAATAACGTATGAATTAACACACTACTCATAATGAATGAATGAGCATGTTTTGTTTATAGGTTCGAAATAAATTTATTTTAATTTGTAAGTACCTCGAATAAATGTCTTTGAAACATTCATGAATTTATTAATGCAGTGCCATATAAATGTCAAATATTTCATCCTCTATTTATGTATGACAGATACATGGTACTTAAAGTCACTTATTCGTACTCGCAGCTTCGTAGGTGAAGAACACTTAATGCTGTTACACATTGCTCATCATGGACCTCTTATAGTTGCCGTAGATGCTACAGGATGGCAAGACTACTTGGGTGGAATAATTCAGTACAACTGTGATAATGAAAGAAATCATGCTGTTCAAATAGTAGGATATGATATTTCAGGTATGTTACATTTCGCAATGCTTCAAAAGAGGAATAATCTAGCAACAAGGCATAAAATCAATGAAATACGAAATAATTAACAATTTCATAAAATTACGCTTTGGATCATAAACGAATTTTTATCTCTCTCTGGTTATTTCAGCTTCCGTTTTTAAAAGCGCTATATGTTGAGCCACCTCAGCTAGATTTGGCATGTGACACTTTTAGCGGCAATCATTGGTCGATTTTCTAGCGTTGCCATTCGGATTGTTGTAATGAGGCTTTTTTTTGCCGCCGTGTAAGAGAAATATATATATATAGATGGTATTGTTTTTCCAGGATCCTCTCCCTGTTAGTGAGGAGTATTTCTTGTATTCAAGGAAAAAAAGGCCGATATTTTCAAACACTGACCGGCAAGTTGAGGTGCTCAAATTTCAAGTTCATATACATATAAAACAATTTTATGCATATTTTGTTTTTACAAAATTAATGCTTAAATTAGTTATTGATTTAAATTAATTATTATTTCAAAATCAACTTGCGAAATTTTGGACCACACGATGTTTTGCCAACGCAAAGTTTTTGTGAGGCGAAGTTTTGGCACATTAGCACTTAAATGTTACTAAAAATTAATATGAAAATTCAAATTTTAATATTTTTTTTATTTCCAATGAGCTGCATTATCGGTCTTGCCGATGAGCAGACCTAGTGCGTTCTCCAGAGGTGGTATCCACTGTTTCAGGACCACCACAATGGGTGAGATACCGTTGGTCATGTTAATTTGGACGTCTAGTTTCTGCCACACTAGATGGCAGCACCGAGACTCTATTTGGATGCTAAAGTGCACTAGGAATTTAATTTTGCCGGAAATACCAAGAGCCAGTAAGGCACTCTAGGGATCTTTTACATGCCGTATAATCATACGACATGGCCGCTGAGGATTTTCTGCATCCCGAAAATCCGGTGTCTGGGCCGGGGATCGAACCCGCAGACTTGGGCTCAGAAGGCCGACAACAAACCAACTGCGCCACCCAGAAATTTTAATATTATTAATCAAATATTTCATATGTTCAAAATGTTGATGAGCAAATGCTTATACCTAACTTATGAAAATAAGCTCCGCACTTCTTTACATTGCGAAAAATGTCTGGTTAAGTCAATCGAAATTTGACGAAAATATTTTTGACACATAATAGTTTTAAATAATAGTATAGAAGTTTTTGACAAATAAAAATGTTTTTGCGGTATAAAAATGTTGCTAAAAAGTGTGCTTTTAAATTTGGGAGCGTATTTCATTAAATCAAACATTAATACAAAGGTTACTTTACTTTTCTTTACGCTAGCATCAACGCAAGTATCAACTTATCTTTTACGCTAGTATCAACTTATAAAGAGTATATTTTATTTTATTTAATACATGCATTGATTGCACGCAAATAATGTTCATTTTTATTTATTTTTTTACAAATGATTCCACTGAAAATGAATCACAATTGTGATGCTTAATGAAAAAAAATGAAATTTCTGTATTTTTTTAGAAAAAAACTAAGAATTTGTTTGAATTTATGTTCTTATATTTAATATATATAGTATATGTTTCTAATCATAATGAAATTATATGCTTGTTTTAGTTTCCCTTATTCCGACAAATTAAAAACTGCATGCTTTTGTACATTTAGGTGAAATACCTTATTACATTGTACGCAACTCATGGGGAACTCAATTCGGAAATAATGGTTACCTTAATATTGTCATTGGAAAAAACATGTGTCGTAAGTATGCTTGAAAAAAATATTTGTTCTATATTATAACATTTATAATAGTTCGTTTCTGTACCTCTTTTTTCTTATGTGCTATTATTGTATTTAAGAACATAATAGGTTACCTTAAAAATATTTAGTAATTAAAAGATAAGTTTCTTAATTCGTAATGAATATATTTGGGTTTCCAAAAATTTATAAATAAGGGAAGGTGTAAGACCAGTTCCTCAATTCTGTCGATATCAGTTCTGTTTTCTAGTGCACAAAATCTGAATTACATTTACTAGTAAAAAAAAAAGTACCTACCATATAAAGGTGTTGCTGTTGATTAGTTCATATCGTCTGTGTAGATTAAGTTTTTTTTTACTATATCAATGTTCTTATGTTTTTGAACTAGCCTTTTTTATTGGTCATTACAGTTACAAAAATTGCTTTAGTTCAGCTTATTATATGTTTACTTAAGATTCATATTTTAATAAGCAATAGGGATTTAGTCCAATAACAGTTTTGTTCTGTTATGTTTTGATAACCTCTGCACTCCGCCCCCACCCTCTTGATGTGAGTCTCGGCCTGGACTCAGAAAGTTGCAGTGCGGAGGAGAAAGAAGATAACTACATTCAATGCTGAAAAAATGTTTCACGGGTGCCAGGACAAATTTTATTACAGGCTCCCTCTTAAAAGCGCAAAAAGCTTGACATGGTCGATAACTCCGCCCCCCCCCACATTGGTGGCCACCGGACATGATTTGAACACGCAGTAACTCCCACTTCAATCTGTTAACGCCTACTTCGTTAGATGATCCACATTGAACAGTTGACTTGATACTTGTGACTGCAACATTATCCAATCCTCCTCACGCTGTTGCTACTTAGTCTCGTCTCGATTAAACAAAACGACTGCCTGCATACACTCGACTGCTAATGGCAACACAGGAGCGACTACGACTGTGAAGTTAATACACCTATCACATTCAGCACTCAAAAACCCGGTGACCTTAAAAAACCAGCTCTCCCGGTCTTTCACAAGTACTGCAACTGGTGGTATCCGTTCATCGAATTCTATCCCTGATAAAAATTCTGGTGGGGGTGTATTGTGGCGTAACTACCACTACGAAAATTAAAACATCAATTCACTGGTATATAAGACATGCTAACTTGATTCAATCACGAGGTACCTTTTGATAGATGAAGGTTGGCATTGTCCATAACTCCGCCCCCACAAATTTTTAACGTAATAAGGCAATAATATAGAATTAGATTACAATAAAGAAACAACTCTTTTAGTTTTAAACTCTTAAGTTTAAAAACAATCAAAATCAAAAACTTCATAATAGTAGAGTAGAACAAGAGAAATAAATATTACAGGTAAATACTTTTAAATTAGGGATAAAAAAATATTTTACAGGAAAACGGTGTCGTTGATATTTTATTAATTTCATGCTGATGTCAACCAAATGTAAGGAAATTAATGTGGGAAAACTGGATTATATTCTGTGATTTTTCAGCAAATAAAAATGCACCGTTAACAATGGGAAACGATGTTAGACCATTATGTTTTTTTTTTTATTTATCGCGACACGTTTGTCCTCATTCATAACATGTCCTACATATATTTTTATTAATAAAGGTGTTTTTCGAAGAAATTTGATGATCAGAAAAAATAACAAATTAACATGTTCGTAAATTCGCATTTATGTAAAAATTTTAAACAAGCAATGAAAATGTAAGGGTACATGTCAATACTTTTAGTTTATTTCAGTAAATAAATTGGTTAAAACTATTATTTATTTACATTTTCGTAAAATCTTATTACTTATTTTTCAATATTAAAAAATTTGATAGACATTATATAAATATAATCTTCTTTTTTTAAATTATCTCTTCGTATAAACAATTTGTACGAAACAATTTGTAAACAATTTGTACTAAATCTATTTCAACAAGCTTTTTACTGCATTTCTATACATTTTTGTCTCATATCATTTCAGGTATAGCTGAAGAAGTTACAGCAGTAGATGTTTTATAAAATTATGAAATAGTGAAGACTTTTTTGCTTAATCACATATTATTTTTAATGCTACTTAAGAAAATTATGCTGGTTTAAAGACTTTAGCATTTACATCATATTTTTCACTGAAAATAAAACTTTTTTTTTAATATTTTATAACCATTTTTTGTCATATAAAATGCATGATAATTAATTTATATTCAACATCCATATCATTTTCTACATTCTGCAGTTATTTATTTGAAGAAACTTGTCATGTGGATTTACTTTATGGGATTTTCCTTATGACGTTTACATTATGAGGATCTACCTTTTGTGAATGTTTCATAAACATATTCTAAAAACATAAAAATATTTGAATACACCTATTTTTTGAAATTTATTGATTGTAATGCATTTAATAAAATTGATTGATATGAACAATTAAAATTGAAAATTAACGTCATTTAAGGTAAATAGAAAAAAAATTGTTCTACCTATTATAGACGAAGTTATTAATTTAAACGTTAATGATAACCTACATTAGTGGATTAATTTCAAATTAGCAAGAAAAAGGTTTATTAAGAATAATAAATAAACTTTACATATTTCTTAAAAGTTGAGGTTATATTTTGTATAAGGCATTTATAAAAAGCATGCTAGTTTTATTATCAGTAACAAATTAAACAAAAATAGAATGAATTTATAAATTTAATATAAATTGGTAAATTGTTTTGAAGTTTTAAATTTACATTTTTATGGATTTTGAATTTGTAAAGCATTTATTATTTTATTTTATTTTTATCACTTTTGTTCAAGGAAAAACTTTTTATCGTTTTTATGTACATTTTAATACGGAATCAGACATTCCATACTTTTTGTGACGGTAGCATTTTTATATTGAATACTGTAAGTTTTTTTTCCTCATATAATAGTCTGTGTTTAATAATTTATTCATTTGAAACGAATCTTTTTAAAAACCTGAAGTGGAAAGATACAATCCAATAAGAACTTTAAGCTTCATGAAAACTGAAAATAGAAAGGCATGTTTCGAGCACTGAAACACGGCGCTCGTTATCAAGATTGGTGACGGCAAAACAGGTTAGAAATAAGAAAAGGAATAGTTTACGAATAACAATAGTAAAAGGAAAATATTGCGAAAAATAATAACTACGGTGGTTATGGAGGTGAAGGTACCGATGCCTCTTCGACCATCACAATTTCTTTTTCTCACATAATTTCGATTTCCATTTTTTCCAACAAATGTGCTTTTTTTATTTAAAATATCTCATTAAGTTTACTTGTAGCTTTTTCAAGGGTTGTTTCCTTGAGAATGAGAGCCGAGGTCAAACGTTCCAACCATATCGATTTTCTGAACCACATTTTTATGAATTTCTAGATTTTTTTTAAATTCTTGTTAAATTTCCTTCATTTATATGTTTACAACAGTTGTGTTCAACTTCGACTAATCACCTACATATGATTTATTTTGCCAGTTGCTATGATAGATAAGTACTATAATATGTTGTAATACCTACTTGTTTATATTTAAATAGAAATAAATGTCTTACCATTG
Source organism: Parasteatoda tepidariorum (assembly GCF_043381705.1). Taxonomy (NCBI): domain Eukaryota; kingdom Metazoa; phylum Arthropoda; class Arachnida; order Araneae; family Theridiidae; genus Parasteatoda; species Parasteatoda tepidariorum. The sequence goes on from NC_092210.1 coordinate 77,201,639, forward strand.
TATTGTAATTACTACATTATTTTTGAAATTTGTTTCAATTTTTTTGCAACTGATAGAGTAAAAGTGATGAAAAGCTCATTGAGGAATAGAAATTGCAACTGTAGTAGATCAGAAGCAAAAATTTTTTAATGTAAATATTTTGCATGATGCTTACATTAAAAAATATACTTAATGCTATTTAAAAATGATAGAAAATCCTTTAATGTAAGTATTTTGCATAATGTTTACATTAAAAAAATTCTACTTAACGTGATTTATCGATCGATTCCTAAAAAAAGAAAAGTAAATTCAGACTACTTTGTCGCAGTTAATAAGAAAAGTTACTCATTAACAGAGTCAGTTAATGAGTAAAATTAATAAAATTAATATAAAGTTTCATCAACAGCGTCAGTAAATTATTACCACTTACTTCCTTTTCGTGGTAAAAACAACGTTTACCAATTAAGTCAGCAGTGATTTCTCAGCAACAAATTGCATTCTCCGTAACTTTTTTTAGAAGCATTTAGCAAATTACAAATTTGTCTCTTTTTATTCTATTTATTTATTTCTTTATTCTATTTATTTGTTTTTTTTTATCTATTTACCCACTTCTATAAAACTTAACTTGCGAATAAACAATTTAGGTAATTATGATTAATGATGAGTGCAAAATGTTAACGAGATATAATCTATAAAACCGAACACCTATTACAAATGAAAATGGAATTTATTTTGTTTAAAAGTAATTGCAAAAAGAGTCAATATAGTTGGCTATAGATTTAATTTCGATTTCAGTTTCATTTTCTAATGCTCTTTAATTGAATCAAAATACTGGCATCCGCTCGATTTATTCTTCAAAATTTCGTGTCCTGATTCAAATTTACATAACGAACGTTTTCTATCACGTGACCAGCAGGACAGTTTGATTTCGATGGCGAAGTTACAGTGAAATGTCTCTGATCAATCACAAAGCTGATAAAGTTCCTTTAATGTAGGTAATAAGCAAAATCAGGGGGATAGAAAGAAAATATCTTGGCAAACTGTTTAGTTCAACAATTGACAGTTTTATGCAAATAATAAGCTACATGAGGAATGTGATACTATTTTCTAATTTAGATACAAATATATATCGAATTATTTATACAATAATTTTGGGATCGAAATCCAAAACTACGATTCAATATACATCAGTAGTCGCTACTAATTAAAGCTGGTAATTTATTACTACAGGTTAATTGCAATTACGTTCTTAAAATATTGCACTTGATTCACGCTTTTCAATTTTTCTTGATAAGCGTTTTTTTTTATGTAGAAATAATTTGAAATAATAGACATATAGAGAATTACAAATTTTTATATAATGAGAAGAATGTAGAAAAATGCTTTCATGACATTAACAAAAATTTACAATTCATAATCGTGAGAACTTTGAAAAATTTGTCTAAAAATGTCCTACATATGAAAATTTATCATCATATAAAATTTATCGTCATTTAATATCCAAAATTTAATCAAACAATTATTCACTTCTACTGTAAAACAATTTAAAAAATAATGTAGTTAATACTGTAAAATATTTGAAGAGGTTTAGTAATATACCAGATGATTACAGGAACGTATAAGACGTTACTCTGCGAACAGACGCGAATTCAAAAAGCATAGTTAAAAATGCTTCCCAACCCACATTTGCTAAAATGGCTTCGAATTTTTTTCATTGGCGAAGGAATAACGCATGAATTATCAAACACATGAATTTTCAAAAAGCACACATTAATTATCAAAAAAGATAAGCTTAATCTAGGGGTAACCCTTCTAATTCAATTTTGACGTAATATTACAATTGAATTGCAATAACCGGTCGCAATCGAACAACAATCGAAAGTGTACACGAGATTCGAATCGCAGGTTCGTTTTTCAGTTGCAGAAGGGTGCAAGTCGACAGAGATCTACCGCAGTCCAAAAAGAAGGCCTCTTGGAGATTTTTCTTGTTTCTATTTATGCTTGTTTTATTCCCTGTGGTGATACGTGACAGGAATAAGTACTTTACCTGAAAGTACTGCAACAAATGATTCGGTCATGCAGCCATTTTGAGAATCTTTTGTCCCTCCAGAAGTAGATGCAGAGACTACTGCATGAAACTCTTTCAGAACTGCCGGTAAGTTTTGATAATAGCAAGCACGGAGACAGGACAAACGGTCACCTTATCACAAATTTCACCTCTGTGATTTATTGTTCTCAATTCAAGCTTTCAATTCCTACAATTACAACAGGCTTAATTCCTCGATAGGCCTGTTCCATGTACGCGTTATCTCGCTCGGTTAAACTCCCGTTGCAGAATTTCTTCTGCCACTTGTGGATATTTGTCAGAGACATATAATGTTCAATATATGCATCATATGTGAAGATGAATTTCACGTGTCAACCATACTAAGCCACAAGAAAACAAACCACACTTCTTTTTCTTGCTTGCCTCCATCTTTATTCTTGATGCCGGCCCGTAAACGAATTTCTTTCTCAATTCAGACCATCAATCCGTGCAACTACAAATATTATGTTGCGTAATTTCTCCATAAACTTTATCAAGGAACTAATTGTCTCGCACGGATATGTGCCTGTCGCAGAATCTCTTCTGCTATTCGTGATTTTGCGTATTCCAATCCCATCAAGAAACAAACCTCACTTTTCTTCTTTTTTTCTTTCTCTTTTTTGCTTTTATTTTTACTGCTTGACGAACACATTTTTTGTAGTTTGCATCTCTAGAGCAGTAAACAACTATATAAACTTGTATGTAGTTCTCTTATCCTACAGATGGTAGCATAGATACGTTTATCTCAGTTTGATGTGAATGGCGTGAGTTCGATTTTCATTTGATCGTCTGAAATACTTTTAAGTATGATCATTCTCTTTCGTTAGCTTTTTAAATTTAAATAATTAATTAAATACACTTTGACTCAAATAGGATATATTGCACTCTTCTAAAAACCTACTTTTTAATTTTTTGTTTTACATTTTCTTAATAATATCTCGAAATTTCACAGCAGTTACAGCAAATAATAAAGAGCTCTGTAACATACAGCACAAACGAACCTATAATAGAAAATCTTGTCCTTTTTCCTATTTGTAAAAATTTTTTTTTGTAGATTTATCAGGATATCGACAAAATATGTAGCATAAAGGTTTTATCAATATCTCTCTTTTTAAAATTCTTATAAGCTCAAACAGCTGATTTTTTTCTTTTGAATAAAGAAAGAACTTTTCGAAGCTTGCTCAGAATTTTCAAATACAAAATCCTTCTCACAGTACACTTACAGAATTGGATTATCTACAGAATGAGATTATAAATAATCGTGAACTTTATACTGAAGCATTTATTTTGAAGAATAGTTTGAGGTGCTGCCCTCACCTTTCATTTTAAAAAATTTCCTAACTCCCTTTAAATTATCTTTAAAAAATGGCAAAAACAGCAATAGTAACACTTATCATAATAAATTTTGTTAATGTATTTAAACTAGGATCTAAAATTTCCAGCATTTTTTTCAAAAATCTAACTCAAATAAATATATCTAATTCAAATGAATGTGTTTTTGTAGAGAATGTAATAAAATAAACGCATGCATCTTCCAAATTCGCATATTTAAACTTATAGTTTAAATTTAAGTTATGCAGATACTTTAAAATCAAATCAAAAGTTAATTTTATTCCCTTTTATGTTTGAATTTCGATATAATAATTGAAAATCATAATAGTATAATGAATAATTTAACACAATCAAAAGAATTAATGCAGAACAAATGCCTTTTTATCTTACAGTGTTCCTGGGAAGGAATAATACATTTCATTCAATTTCGCAAGCATATTATTTAATTTCAAGTTATTTATGAACTTCAAATCAAATCAAACGGTTAATTTATCCTCTTCTGTATCTAAATCTTGACATAATAAAGGATAGCTTTTAACATTATTTTTTTAACACAATTAAGAACAGATGCAGTAGAATAAATGCATATTTTATGGTGAATATAGAAAAGAGTAACATATTTATTTCAAGTTCGCAAAATAAAATTATTTTTCTTCTTTAAGAATTTTTAGCTATGCGTATACTTCAGAATTATGTAGAAATGTTAATTTAACCACTTCTATTAATAAATCATTACATAATAAATCATAACATAATAAATAATAGCTCTTAAATTAATAAAGAAGATAGAATTGACATGATGAAGATTAGCCAATACAAAAGAAATACATTCTTTTATGGCGAATATAGAAGTGTAACATATTTCTTTCACATTCGCTAATTAAAGCTATTGTTCAATTTTTAGAATTCTAAACAATGCATTTACTTCAAAATCAAATCGAACGGTAAATTTAAATTCCTCTATATCTAAATCTTAACTCTTAGCATAATAGTGGTTAATTATGCATAATCAAGAATAACTAAAGTAGAACAAATCTATTTTGCCTTTTTATAGTGACAATAGAAAGGAATAACACAATTCTTTAAACTTCGCAGCATAAACCTTTTGTTCAATTTTAACTTATATACTTACAAATCAAATCAGATGGTTAATTTTACAGTGTCTTTGCATAAATTTTTACATAACAAAGAGCAACTCGAGCGAGTTTGATTAATGTATTCGAGAATTTAACATGATCAAGAATGGCTAGTGAAGAACGAATGCATTTTTATGGTGAATATGGCAAATTAACACATTTCTTTCAAGTTCGCACGCTTCAAAGTCAAATCAACAATACAATAATCTTGACACAATGAGCTGCTGCTCCTAACATAATAAAGAATAATTTTACACAATTAAGAAAAGTTAGTACAGAACAAATGCTTTTTATTGTAGTGATCATAGAAAAGAATTAAAGAACCTATCTTTCAAGCTCGTCTCTCAAACTGTTCCTTAATATTAAGCTATGCATAAACTTCGAAATCAATTTAAATTGTCAATTTAACCACTTCTGCATCTTAATCTTAACGTAATATACAACGACCTTTATCATAATTTAGCAAAATACAAAATTGCTAATGGAGAATTCGTGTATTATTTATAGTGAATATAGAAAAAAAGGAATGCATTCTTTCTCAAATTATGCATAGGATTCGTAGTCAAATCGAATAGTTTAATCATCTTCTTCGATATCTGAATCTTGTCTGATGGACAAACGCTGTTTCATATGGGGTGTTAGAGGAGGAATATAACAAGCTGGTATCAGAAATGATGATAGATTGAAGAGATCCACGAACACTTTATATCGATCACTGAAATTAATAAAAGAAATAATTATAAGGCATTTATTTTAAGATAATGCAGATAGCTAACAGTTTATTTATTTAAAATCACATATGCATAAATAAAATTGATTTGATATAAAGAAAAGTTTATAATTTTTTAATAAACTTTTTTTTATTGATGTTTTGTTATTTTTATTTATATTTGACGGGCTTGGCTTACACGAAATAAAAGGAAAAAAGCAGTTGCTGACGTAAACAAATGCCACGCTTCAACAACCAATCAGGATCAAAATACCCACACTACACCACTTACAGGCATCCCATTCGTTCAAAAGGAGTAATGGTGTACAAACTTTATAGTTTACTTTATAACTTTATAACTTACGCGTTAGGAAGCAGGATCCAAGAAAACCACAAAGTCTCATTCCTGTTTCCGGTGATCGGGAGAAAAAATTGCCTCCATGTATCATGCAAGTATGAACAATGCGTCCTCAAATTTAGCGGAACTATATGAGATATTTATAGGATTTCCTATCAGATTTTTTCGGTGAGATGATTCTGAAGCTTGACCACTGCACTCGTAAAAACATTTTCTGTTACGTGGGAATAGCTGAAAGCATTCATGAATCCTATTGAATCTGCAGAAGAACTCATCAACAAAATTTTGAAAGCGAGTGATCTCGAAATACTTGCTGTAATTCAGAATATTCGACGCTCGCGCTCTCGTACTACAGGTCCTGGGTTCGATCCTCGGGCAGGGCAACGTTGACTCAGCCTTTCATCCCTTCAGTGGGTAGATAAATGAGTACCAAGCATGCTTGGGAACTAAACACTGGGGGTTCCGCTTTCGGCCGACCACCTAACCGGGACATCTGCTCCTGCACCCCAGAGCCTAAGGTCAAGAAAACTGAGATGGGCACAGTACTAGGCCTTGGCCCTCTATGGGCTCTCGCGCCACTGAGTTTAGTTTTAGTTTTAATTCAGAATATTCACCAAACTGTTCTCTATTGTTGTACTGTCGATCTCTGTTTTAATCTCTGACTGCAATCACACGTCTCTGAGCTTGTTTTTGACATTAAATCAATCTTGATGCGTTTTTTTGTTGCATATAACAACACCGCTTTTGGGGTCTTGTCCCTTTGCCTCGTTATTCCGGCCAAGCATACTTTGATGTAACCTGATTATTCCAATATTTACAATCACTTCTTAAAGTTTCGTTCATATTTTATTAAACAATATGCATCTACTGTTAATTGTATTAAACAGTGATATTACTATTAAACAGTGATATAACTATTTTAACGGATAACAGGAGATCTAAGGTGTAGATTTTACCTGAGTGTAGATCTGAGGTACCAATATCCTGAAGATCCACCAGTACCTAGTTGTTGAGAGCCGATCATTCTCTGAACCATCAAAACATGATTATCTTCAAAATTATAAAAAAAAGTCTGTGTTATAATTTGTAAAGCCTGAGTTATAATTTGCATCATAAATAAATACATTTAATCAGCTTTCACCATAATTTATGTTTGGGTTAAACAAAAAATAAAGTAAATGCTTTATTTTAAGCTCTTCATTTTTAATACATGGGGGAAAATTGCTAAGGAATAAACACACTTTTGAGAATGTCTCTAGAAATAGAAAAACTAACAGAGAGAAATTTCATATAAAAATGCATAAAACTCTTACAAATGATTAAAAAAAATTTGGAGCTAACAGGCATCACTGCAAAATAGCCCAAAAATGATGTAGCAGAAAATGATGATGCACTCGCAGAAGGCTTTATATGAAGGTGTGACCACCTTTGATGGCAATGCAAGTCACACTAGCAGTGGTGAGCGCTAGCCTCCCAATCAGGTGAAACGGGTTCGAATCCCAGCAGTGGCTTGTCGATTAGAAATCTGCAGCCGGCTCGTACCGACGCCTGCACTGGCGTAAAATATTCTCAATAGTTAATGGATCATGGGTTAGAGTCCCCTTGCCGTGAGGCTAACTATTGAAGATGTTAATGGTTTTCCTTGTCCCGTAACGCAAATGTGGATTAGTTCCATCAAAAAGTCTCCCACGAAGGCAAATTTATATCAATACTTGATCAAGGATTTCCCTCGTTTTCTGGATCGGGTTCAAAACTACAAGGCTATGATGTTGAACACTGTTTGTCGTAAACTCAAAATTGGGTCGGGTGTTCAACGACGATTATAAAATAAAATACGAGTAGCACAACAAACTCTCATACTACTTAGGAGGTTGTTTATAAAGTCTTGAGACTATAAGTCCCACTACAATTAAGACAGTTTTGGCCCTGGGAAGATTCAAGAAGCAACAGGCGCTCTTCCAAGAGCATCCCAAAATTTGTCATTTCTCAAAATCAATTTGGCACCATAGCATTATTAAAATTTGACAGTTTTCATTTAACTTAGTAAACTTACATCTCCATTTTGTGATGTATGCGTCAATGTCCATTAAAAGTTGCAGAATATGGAAGGGTTGGTTGAAGCGGGGTTGGTCTCGGTACATCGAAATCATGAGAGCCCCTTGCAGTGCTGCATGGGAGAATCTCCTTTCACCTGAAAGGAAAAGTAACTGATTTTAAAATTGAAATATGATAACGAATTTATCCTTTCACTCAAAGTGAGTCATGTTCACGAAATAAAAACAAACTTAAATAACTTAATGTAGTATTGTAACATAACTATTCTCCTTAGGTAGAGGCAATGAAATAAGGCTGCTTTTATGAAATTCTTACGTTACGTTATGTTTTAAAAGTGTTAAAAGTTCATAACAGTTGTTCAAGGTTCAGCTTCGGCCAATGCCTTCAACGCTGATTAAGTACAACTAGTGTTAGTCCGTAAAATTATTCATATCTACAAGATACAGTTTTGGCTAACGTTCTCCATGTTGTTTAAAAAAATTGAGTAAAATTTAAGCAAAATTAAAAAATGCACAGTTTTTTGATGAAAAAAAGTGTTTGCAATCTAATTTTTTTATATATAGAGCAGTCACAATGAAAATTGAACAGCAACTACAAAGGTATAATAGAATTTGGCGTATTCAAAAGTAATTGTCGAAAGTTTTAGTATCTTTATCCTACTAGAAGAAGATCAATTTCAGTCATGTTGAAAGAGGTTCATCGTTAATGGATCCACAACATCACCCAGTCTTGTAATTCATAGTCCGAAGGCGAATGTGTTTTTTGAGATAATGCCGAAGTTACAAGATTGATCTTTGATAATGGCAGGTCTGGAGTCAGATTCAATGAAGCAATCAATCCATTCAGGCGTAGTGGCTAGACTGATGTTTTTGGGGTGCAATCATTTAGCAGTAATCTGTGTTCATCTCGGAAACTTTTCTATTGGTTCACCTTTCACAAACATGCTGTAATTGTCATCTATCACACAAGAAACGATGAAGCACTCTGAAGCAAAGAGGAAGAGTTTCCAGCACTCGCTCTCGGCATGCCTACCCTTCTTGACTAAGTTCCTTTTCAAATGCTAGACAAGAAAACTTTACACTTCACTCACCTCTATGGCTACAAAGAAATAACTGTATTGACCAGTACATTTTACTATGCATTTCTCATAAGATAGAGCGAAAGACCCTACGTAAGGTTGAAGCGTAATGTAAAACGCAACAACGGTGTTTGCAACTTTAGCATAGAATGCGTTTTACGTTGATTTTCCTTTTATAAATTTGAAAAATTACTAGGTCGTTACATTGTTTAGGATTATAAAAATATTTCCAGTTGAGAATGATTCTTTGATTCCAAAAGATTTTGTTTTATTTAAATGGGGGAAAAAAAGAAATTTTTCGAAATGAAAAATAATAATAATTTTTTAGGTGCTTGAAATGTAACACTGGTTGTATTTGAATGTCAATAATTTTGATCGAAAATAGATAGAATATTTATTTATAATTTTAGATAAACACGTTCCGGAAAGACAATTTTTTAAAATTTAATCTCTGTACATGCTGCTCAACCCCTCAACGATCGGTTAATTTTCAAGAAAACGATCATAAAAGTGCGTATTTTTTTATATCCATGAAAATTGATTAGTACTGACATCTAGTTTAAAATAAACTAACTATCTACAATTACCTTAAAAATATCCTGGTGCTTCCATCTGGTGTGTAGGAGGTTGTTTATAAAGTCTTGAGACTATAAGTCCCACTACAATTAAGACAGTTTTGGCCCTGGGAAGATTCAAGAAGCAACAGGCGCTCTTCCAAGAGCNCCTTAAAAAGTATCCTGGTACTTCCATCTGGTGTGTAAAATGAGAAATAAAATGTTTTCCGGGAAAAAGAAATTAATTAGTCTTATTCTTATTGAGCGTTACTACTGAACACTCCAGCCCGGAAATATCACGGGAGCGAAAAATAGAGAACGAAACCTCACCCCGTCGTTTTCTCGGGAGCGAGAAGGAAAGGGTTAAAATCCAACTTTGGGATAATAACTTCAAAAAAGACATTTTCAAAATAAATTTTTCATTTTTTTAAAAATAATTTTACAATAGATTTTTATTTTATCGCAAAATACTGTAGGATTGCTGTATACGGTTTATTGTAAATACTGTAATCAATGTAAGTCCCATAATTAGTTCTGCTATGTTTTAATAGAACCAGATCTGTGAATTGTTACTGAATAATCAGTTATGCAAATCTTCAAATAAATTGTTCCACGTAGCTACAAAAATAAGATAACCTTTATTGTGTCAATTAGCTCTTTTGCGACGTAAAATGTGTTTATAAAAAAGTCATTATCAGCAAACCACCTTTCATTCAATTTTGCATTTATTAGTTTTATTAGTATCATTGATTAATAACATATTCTTGTCTCGTCAAAAGTTATAATCTAGATTAAGGTAATTACGAACTCCTTGAATAAAATGAATAACAACGAATAATAATTACGAACTCCTTGAATAATCTGTTTCTTTTCTCAAGGTTTTTTCTATGATTCCCGATTAAAAAAGGATTTATCTTTTTCTTCTTCTTTTTTAGCAGATACAAACTATTAACCTTTACGAGAACTGGATAGATTTCTTATTTCTTGTATTTTGAGAACAATTTAAATTAAATCTTTCTTAAAAATCGACAGATTTGAAGCCAAAACCATTAATTGAAAATAAGGAATTTGATTTAATTATTCTAAGCACTTGATGCAAATATCTTAAAATGATTTAAATTAGCTCCTCAAAATTAATCAATTTAGAATCGATTAGTTTGTATTTCGTATGATCGATATAAACTAACTGGAATCTTTTCTATCGTAATTAATAATTCAGTACCCTCTCACCAAGATGAAATGAACTGATTTGAATCAATATAATCGGGAGGAGTGTCAAAATGGTTATTCATAACAATTGGCTATTGGTTATTCAGAACAATTGGCCAAAATGGTTATTCAAATCGTCCGCTTAATACCCCATTCAGTAATTTGTGAAAGATTTATAAGTCTGTAAATTTCTATTCAATGCTAATTCCATTTATTTTGTGCATATAGTTATGTATTTAAATTCAATATTTCTGAAATATTTACCTCTAGATACTAAAGCTTCATGTTTTTCTACGTCGAATAGGCTATCAAATGTACTCTAAAATAATAAAAGAAAAACTATGATTCAGTGCAGCAGTAAAACATGGTTTAATTGCAAAGAATTTTGAAAATATTTTCATACCTTTTTCTGTTTATACTCATTTTCTAAATCCGCTTTTATTTTCATATTAGTTTCGTCCTGAAATAGAAAAAATAAATTAAAATAGCTACTTAGATTGAAATTGCAATTATGTAACTGGATCAATTGTTAACAAAATAATTTATGAATAATATTAAAAAAACTTTTGAAGCTAATTAAATAGAATTGGCATGTTTGGAGTCCTCATGCGTCATCAGGACAAATTAAAATAGATAGACACACGAATTAAAATGGATAGATTCTTAATGTCTTCCATTTTTTCATGTTTCCTGCTTTATTACAAAAGGAGAAATTTAATAATTGATGAGAATTTAATTATTTTTGCTTTTGATGCAATCAAAAAATTAATAATCTGGTAAGTTTGGTTAAGCGTAAAACTATAACAGCATTTCTAAGCAGAATCTATGCGTTTATAGTAAATCAAATCCATAAAAATAACCATAAAAATTTCGTCAAACTTCACCCTACTGCAAATTATGGGTTTTAAAACTTTTTTTACTTATTTACAAACTGATTCAGTGATTTACTGAAGTTTGCCATAACCCCTATTCTCTTCTTCATCGATATTCATCTTCATTTTCAATTTTTTTCGTTTTCTATTTGCTTACTGTATTAAAAACTCTTCAAAGAGTGATTCATAAAAAATATTAAGTGAAAATTGCTATTAAATAACTATAGATAATTAAATATTCAATGATAATCGTTAGTAAATAATAAGTGCATACTATCGTTCCTCAAACTATCACAGATTTATATTTTCTTCCTCTTAGGCACTACAGCCAGTTACTGACCAATCAATTAGTTTACGCCATTTAGATCAATTCGATACTATATTTCTCCATCTATTAACTCACAAGTCCTTTAACCACTTTTCTATACTTAAAGTTAAATCTATTACGAAATTTCGAATTTGTGAAATTTTACAAATTATAGTACCGTTTTACCATCATCATTAAGATGCAAATACCTCCATTTGCAACCTTATATTCTCTAACTAAACATACAATGGTTCTCTAAATTTTTTCCAAAAATGAAATCCATTTGGTTCTAATCCAGGTGTTCTCTCTAACCCTTTCTATAAAATATTAAATAATAAATGCATACACTTTTTCCCTAAACTATCAAAGATTTATATCTTCTTCTTCTAAGACACTACAGCCTGTTACCGACCAATCATATAGTTTACCCCATTTAGATCTATTCGATGTTATATTTCTCTATTTATTAACTCCCAAGTTTTTTAACCACTTCTCTATATTATCCATTAAGATGTACATCTAGATCTGTATAAAGTTTTAAATACGTGAAATTTTATAAAAATTTTTGTACCATTTTACCATCATTAAAATACAAATACCTCCATTTGCAGCCTTACAGTCTCTATCTGAGCATACACCGAATCTCCAAATTTCTTCCAAAAATTGAATCCATTTGGTTCTAATCCAGGTGTTCTCTCAAGCCATCTCTATAAAGCAATATCGATTTAAGTTATAACCTCTAAATTCAACATATCACAATAAACGCATATCAATAAATACAACGACAAACACATTACAAAATATGATACAATAATACAACAATAATACAATAATACAACAACATACAACATATGTGAAAAAAATTAATGGAGAAAAAGAACGAAACAAAAAATTTCCGGTAGAATTACTATGGAATATATTTTTTCAAGTTCTTATAACATCTCTTGATGTAAAACTTGAATATAAAAAGAAAAAAAAACTCACGTGAAGTACATAAACAAAAATGACCCTTATAGCATTTCAAATTGCAACTCTGCAGTTTCCTTCCTATGATCTGTAGTATGACATTTTTTTCCTACGTGTATCAACGCCTCGAATCTCAACTCAAATTTATAAATTAAGTAATCGAACATTTTTGTTTCATTCCATCGTACTGCAAATACATTTTTCTACAAACTTGTATAAGTTTAGGTTTCTAAGTTTCGTAATTTTTGAGCAGTAAAAGATTATCTAACTTCAAGTTCAACGCCTGAAACTTTTTTTAAAAAATATATTTTAAAATTGTCCTCACCTGAATTAGATCACATAAAGATGCTTCATCTTCTGATTTCACTATTTTATTGATGGACTTGGGATCTTTGAAAACTGATATGTATTTGTCCTTGCTGAAATTTACTCTATTCTCCTAATTTAAATGGAAAGGAAAAATTAATCGATACTGATATGTTGATATGATTTTTTGATGATGTGACAAATCATTTTCACTACTCATTTACTACATCATTTTCACTACTGAATAACCTTTGATACATAGTTGCCAACTTTTGGAACATTTAGGGAAGTAATTGTTTCCAGAGAAAAAAAAATAATTAAATTTGCTTAATTCATTATAAATATTTTTCCATTTTATTTTTATTATCTTTTAAAAAACATTAAGAGCATGATTATCATGCTTCTTATGTTTACAGGTTCTAATTAAACGAATGTCAGAATTGTTAAGGGTTATAAAACTTACAAAAACAACTTTCCCAACATAATATAAGGCTTAAAAGAAAGGGCCGTAAGAGGTAGAAAGTTTGCTTAAAATGGAGAAAACAATTAAGAACTAAGAATTTTTATTTTCGAGTAAAAAAAATTTAAACAAATGTTCTATTAACAAACTACCCACTGCATTATAAGCTTCGATTTAGTGACCGAGGGAATCATGCAGACGTTGGAAAAATCCTAGCATTCCTTTAACATTTTACCTGCCATTCTGCTTAGAGAAACGAAATTGTCCTTGGGTATCTTAAGCTTCTCTTAAATATTATTTGAAGAAGGGAGAACTTGGCATGACCGGAATATCAGAGAGGCCAAAGACCGCAGCGAATTCATCCCTCGGAGAGGCATTGTCTAGGCCATTTCACCAAACAGGCACCATCTCTCTGCTCGTCCTTTGTTTTCCAACACCACATTGTGGCCATTAAGTTGTTGGTTTTTGTCAAGATCTGTCTCCCCTTACTGTTGTGACTATTAGTTTTGTTACACCCTTAATATTTGAAATATTTAAGTGCTATAAATAGCCGAAATGATTTCAAAATATATTTATAAAATCAATAATTAAATACTGAAGCATCAATTGTGCTATCACTAGAAAATTATTCTCCACAAGAAGAAGCGTAATGTTTTGCGGCTATGTTGATACCACCATTATAAAACATTCTATCATTATAATGTTCTACTATACAACATTCGACTATTATAAAAAAAAAATTCTACAACTCTTTTTCACTTTTACTTCATTTTCAATTTCAGTCTAAAAATAACTTGCTATTCATTTGATATTACTTTCCTTATTATGGAATAGTATAATACCTATAAAAAGGTTTAAAAGAGTTATAGACAATTTCTATTATACATTATAGAATTACAACTCAAAAATCCACGTATTTGAGGCCATTTAATCTCTTTAACTGAGTTTTAAAGAGTATTTTAGTGAAATATGAAACTTAATATCTAACTAGCCTTGATACCTTGTACCAATTGTGTTATTTTTAAACTTTGAGTTACAATGTAATTGAATATTGTCTTTACTGTAGGTACAGTAAAATGAAGATTTTTTTTATATTATTATAAATGTACTTGGCTGTAGTTAACATTATATATATCTATATCTATATCTATATATATATATATATATATAAGTTCATAACGAAGAATAAAACAAAGAAAAATAATAGACATATGAAAAAGGGGGGGAAATAATAAGTAAAAAATAACAAACAACAGTTTATTAAAAATAATAATAANATATATATATATATATATATATATATATATATATATATATATATATATATATATATATATATATATATATAAGTTCAAAATGAAGAATAAAACAAAGGAAAATTATAGACATATGAAGAAAAAAAAGGGGGAGGGGGAATAATAAGTAAAAAATAACAAACAACAGTTTATATAATATATTTAAAAAAAAAAAGATGAAATTTTATTTAAAAAACCGGCTATTTTAGTACAATATTCGAAAGAACTATTTTTGCTGATGACGAGATTAGTTATTATTAGTTATTTTTATAATTTTCTTTTTTTTTTTAATTTTTTACTCATTTATTTTTTTTTTACAAAAAGTTAAATATTTTTGTAATGTTTTTACTTCTTTTAAATCTTACTTCCCTTTATTTATTTTTTATATATTTATTTGATCCAGATAAAGAAGGATGTCACGTATCATCAGATGAAAACTATTTCAGTTAGTTTAGAATAATAAAACTGATACGTGCATAAAAAGTATCGAAAAAAATTGCTGAAGTTACCAAGAACGAGTAAGGAAATGTCAAGTGAATTAGTGCACGTTCGGCAGACATGAGGTTAAGTTTTTGATATTCGTGTTTTTAAATTCGAGTTTTTAAATGCGTGTTTTTTTCTCCTTTTCCTTTAAAATTTAAGACAAAAAAAGAGAAATGCACTTTATATTGAGCAGTCAGATTACACCATGGCAAAAAACAGTGAATTATAAACCACGTATCTACTTTATTTAAATACATAGCCTGTCCATTAAGGTCTGTAACTCTTACTTGACGAATAGCTGGAGCTATAATTATAAAAATGGTGTCCAACAGTCTTATAATGACACTTTACTAGTTTGACTTATTATTTTTATAATTATGTCTGCAGCCTTTTAAAAATTGAGAGGGTGTTTGCGAAATTCTGAAACAAATTACTACTAAACTTTTACATATTTCTATACTTACATTTCTTACTCCCAACATATTTTCTATTACTCGAAATTGCACACTCTGGAAACCAGATGCCGGGGATAAAAAGTGTCTAAAAAAAGTTTTTATAAAATTACATTTCATATTTATAGCACTTATTTTAAAGTTTCTTACGTGAATTCATCAACAAATATACATTACCATAATGCTGTACCTTAGAAAATTAAATTATGAATCAATATTATTAACAAAGCTACAATGAGAAAAATATTACGGTTATATCAACCAGAATATAATAAATTCACGGTGTTATTCAATGGAAACACAATAAGGCTCGATAATTTTTACCGATGAGCTTTGTTTATTTTGGTAAAATTAACAATAAAATAGATTTTCATAACATGAGATAAAACTTAGGAATGTAGAAAATGTGGTAATTTTACAATAATACATTAGAAGTTTGGCATGAAAACTATTTATTCAGTTAAATTTACCTTTCAGTTTTGTATTTTCTCTAAATGTGTGGTAATAAGAACTATAGCTTTGAAAACCAGAATATCCGGTTAACCGTTACCATATAAAAGGAAAAATTACAAAATAAACGATTATTTACCATATATTTTGGTTTCATTTACCAGAATTATAGAATGTGTGACGAACATCATCATAAATTCTGCTTTTTTTTTTAAACCAGAAGTGTTATAACTATTCAGTAAAGTAATTTAACAGAATTTCAGCCTAAAAATGATTCATACAATTTCAAATACCGTTTATTTCCAAGTATAAAATGTACAAATGAGGATGATACATAGAAAAATAAAGACCCTCACCCAGTTTCTGGTACATACTTTACAATACATTGTCACGTTATACTCATCCCATTGTTAATCCAGTTCCATCCTTACATGCATTAGCATCCATCCATACATCTGCTGCATCGACACTACGACTGTAACCTATGCCCAATGCCGTCCTTCTGTCAGCAATTACATTTTGGCAGTTATGAAAAGGTAGATGCATAAGCACAGATAAAACTTAATGCTCTGACAACAGTTAAGTTTAAAACTAATTCAATGTAAAAATTTTAGAGTAAATGTATATTTGCGTCTAGTGACAAGAATTAACATAAATTTTCTCAAAGGTTTCTATAAATACAATTAAAATATTTTTTCTCTGAACATAATGGCCCATTTTAAACACTGTGAGTCAAAGTAACGTCTTTTGAAATTGCGTCTAAATTCTATCAAATAAAAATAAGATTATAAAGTTTTAATTGGATGGATATCTGATAATATCCTAAACAAATGGAAGCAATAGATCTGAAACATTACTATACTGCATAGACGATTTATAGAAAATGCAATTTAGTGTTTTATTGCCAAAAAATAACGTACACAACCGAGCTATTATTTTAACAAAAAATAGATTAAAATAAAAATAATATATTCTTAATTTTTTTTTAATATTTATTTAAGTATTTTTTTCTAACTGTTTTTAGGAAACATATCTGTAATAAAATGTTATTTTCTTACGCATGAAATATTGGATTGTCCAAAAAATTCAACATACACGACACCAATTTTTTCTATAAATTTATTGTTTTATATAATCTGGTGCCCTGAAAGTCAACGAGAAAGTTATAATAGCGTTAACTTTATTTAAAGAAAAAAGTGATTATTTATTACATTAATGTGGGGTTAGTAGCTAACGACAATGTCAACCGTCATCTATGAAAAGGTACCCTACCACAGAATCGAGTTAACATGTCTTATATACTAGGAATTGAAATTGTATTTTTGTAGTGGTAGATGAGCTACAGTACTCCCCCACCAGAATTATATCCGTGATAGAATTCGATGAACTGGTACCACTAGTTGATTCATTGCTGTTTTTTGTGAGAAGCCGGGAGAGCTGTATTAAGATCACCGTACTTTTGAATACTGATCGGTCGTGGTTGCTCCCTGTGTTGCCATTAGCAGTCGAGTGTATGCAAGCTAACGTTGTGTGTGATCGATACGAGACTGAGTAGCAACAGTGCAAGGAGGGGGATAATGTTGCAGTCACAAGTAGCATGTCAACTATTCAATGTGAACCATCCAACGAAGTAGGCGCTACTGTTGATGTAGGCGTATTCATATCGAAGTGGGCGTTACTGCCAAGGTAGACGTGTTCACATCACGTCTGGGTCACCAATATAGGGCTAGTAGCTAACGACAATGTCAACCGTCATTTATGAAAAGGTACCCTACTACAGAATCGAGTTAACATGTCTTATATACTAGTGAATTGAAATTGTATTTTTGTAGTGGCAGACACGCTACACTTTAAATAATTCAAAATTAGCTGCTGTAAACGTTTTTGTTGATACTTTTTGAGAAGTGCTTACATATAATCCGGTAAATTTTATTTTCCTTCTTAATTTAAAAACTGCACGTGCATCTGGTAATGCTGTTCAGCCTTCAAAACAGTAAAAGCCATTTAAGAAAAACTGTAAAGCCACCACTTTGTTAACTTTATCTTATAAATCGTTGCACAATGAAGGATTTTGATTTATTCCATTACAAGATGGAAAAATCTTTAACATATTCTCTTTTTTATGTTTGTGGCTTTTTATCTTCAGAGTCTGCATCATCAAATCAATAACATTTGGAATCATCAAAGAAAACAACTATCTTGAAAGTCTTTTTATCACTTAATTTGGATTGAAACGGAGCACACAAAAAAGAAAAGAAAACGTCCTCCAGGATTTTTGCAGCATGACTTGATAGTTGAAGGCATAGTTATCGACCTTATAGTTAAATGGCATTGGTTATTGATGTTCATAACCCAGTGGACTTCAAGAATATTCAATTTGAAGGTTGTTTGTCATCCGTCAATAGATTAAGTAGTTAATGTTGATTTTTAATTTTTGCTTTACTCACTCAGCAGTTATAATTATAACAGCTATGTCCCAGTTATGATTATTCTTTGATAAAGGGATAAAAATACAGAAGTGATTGAGAGAGAATGCAATTTTTTAAATATAACGAAACTAACAGCATGTTTCCCCCAGATTTTAGCTAAACAAAGATTCTTTATAGATTATTTTTCCTATTTTTCTCCAAAAAATATAAACGCATTAAAAAAATTTTCTCTTTTTTAACTTCCTATACCTTAATTAAATTAAATTCAAAATTTAAAATTTAGAACTTAAAACTTAAAATTTAAAATAAAATTAAAATTTAAAATTTAAATTTAATTATTTAATTAATTAATTAAATTTA
Source organism: Parasteatoda tepidariorum (assembly GCF_043381705.1). NCBI lineage: Eukaryota > Metazoa > Arthropoda > Arachnida > Araneae > Theridiidae > Parasteatoda > Parasteatoda tepidariorum. Next base: position 77,220,515 of record NC_092210.1, read on the forward strand.
AATTTAAAAAGTCAAATTTAAATTATTAAATTCTAGTTTTAATAATTTAACTAAACTTTAAATTAAATTAAATTAAATTAAATTAAATTAAATTAAATTAAATTAAATTTAAAGGATTTGAATGGTAGGTATTAGCCTAGTGCTGATACATAATTTGAGTGTTTAAATTTGTTAGTGTTATTAAATTCTAAACATAAGAAGAATAAAGAAGCCTCAATATATTTTTAATGGAACCGACTATTCTTTTCAATATGGTTCAGTACTTCAAAGTTAAGTTTCTATTTTGGCCAATCGACACGATGAGTAATCTGAACACGAAATGTATAAAAAGATATTCATTTGCTTTACAACCATATAAAAAACAGCTACAGATATTCCCACTCAAAGTATAAGAAGTACGAGCATTACCTGAACTCCATAAAATCTAACGGTGCCATTGTTTCTAGAATGACAATTTGATCTACCAAAAGCTGTAAGTTAATTTAACAAAATATTAGATAGCACATAAAAAAACAAATAATAAAAAATAAATATTAAATGCTTTCAAAATATGGAAAATAGTTTAAAAATTTAAGAAAACAAAACAACTGATTCTTACCTTAAGAATCACAACAATTCTATTCAACCTGGAAGTTATTAGTAGCATTCTGTTTTCATCTATTGGCTGTAAATGAAATTATAGCATTTTGTAAAAACTACTTAGCATTATTAAAACAAGAACAATTATTTCTATAAACTGGAAAATATTATTTAATGGCATAGTTCCTTCAATGTATTGCAAGACTTTAAGTNAAAAGTGGCCAATCCACGTGGATATTACAGATAGAAAATTACTTTTTTTTGTTGCAAATCAAATTATATCTTCTGTGAGAAGTATTGCCTCGAAATTTTAAATTCTCTAGTAAAAATTTCGAAATTGCCAATAATTACAGTCATATTTTTTAGGATGGGAAGTATCACTTGCATCTAAATATCTAAAATTTAATCCTCAAATTGCAATTTTAATATCTTTAAAGGAGCAGCGATGTATTTCGAGGAAGTTGAAATGGAAAACAAATTCGGTACAACCATAAGCCTTGCCTCACTTAGCCAGTGATGCTATCCAAACAATCCAAAACTCACAGCACCTACGGATCCTCAACTATCAGTACCGTAAAATTCTATTGTATAGAGAACCGGCTTAATATACATAGCAGTATTCTGATAAATTTGTCACAAATTGAGATTAGGATATTAAATTTGATTGAGCAGGCCGAGAAAGATAAGTTAGTTTCATGATATCGTATGTATACACAGCCACGTACTCCATAACTTCTCGAACCAACTTCACTGTCAATTATACTTCGACCGCGTAGCATGGAAAGGCAATGAAAAAGAATTGAATCACTCTACGCAAAAAAAAAGGTTTAAATCTTGCTTACTACTTCTCCAAAAAGTTTCAACTGATTTTTCAGTGCGAGAAAGTTGAAAAAATTGTGTTTATAGTCTAGGTATTACATCATAAATTTAACTATTTTAAAATTTGCCGCACGAATTCTGAAAGCAGAAAATAAGTTGCTGTTTTTTCGATAAACAGCAAACACGATGATCAGTTCTGCCCTGTTTTGTCCTGCGCCTTTTTTTGTTTAGCGTAGTTAATAGAACTAAAGCCCGTTCGATTCTGGTTCGCACAATACTGTCTGCAAATTAAAATTTAGCAATGAGAAGATACGTGGGGAATTCTGGACTTGGGAAACGTAGGAAATACGTGGGGAGTTCTGGAACGCTTGGACAGCATCACTGGACGCCAGACTAACCGTGAGAGGTTCTCATGGTCTTCCTCCCTCCATTTAACGCAAATGCGGGTTAGTTCCATCATATAGTCCTCCACGAAGGCAAATTTCTCCGAATACCCAATCCAGGAGTTCCCTTGTATTCTGAATAGGGTTCAAAATTACAAGGCTACGGAGTTGAACATTAGTAGTCGTAAACCTATAAAATTGGGTCGGCTCTTCAAAGACGGTTATAAAATTAAAATAAAAAATAACCCAAATAAAGAGTCCATATTCAGTTACTCCTGAATCTCTGTTTCTCTTTCACTTCGACTTTCTTTACCCTCTCCCCCTGAATTGCTGGAATAAACTCGACCGGTGATGTTAACTCTAACTTAACACGCGCCAACTCATGTTGAGAGAACTATAATTGCCATCACCCGTATTACTCTGATGTTTATCAGTCAGTATAATTAATACTAGCCAAATAAATAGTTTAAAAAATAAACTTCGTATTTCAAAAAAAATAATAATAATATATTGAATAAGAAAATGCAGAGACGATAATTTTCTCCACTTTTCAAGCAAATGCTTACTAATTCGTGATTTACATCCTTTAAACTTAGCTATCATGATTCGCTTGAATAGCGATGATATTGTATACATTAACTAGGCAAAATTTATAATAATTTTGATGTTTCATGTAACTTAAGAACTTCAAGCATTGTATACAAAGCCGGTATTTTAAGTAATGCTAGTTACATACACAATTTTTTTTAACAATATAAACATAACACATTGAAACTGAAAACTTACCTCCATCGAAAACAATTTTCTTACAGAGGTTAATTCAAATATAATTTGTTTGAACCATAATTCGTAAGCTATAAAAAAAGCATAGATTGTAACGCTTATGAAAATCATAGAAGTACCTTAGCATTAATTTTGATAATTTAAACATATATTTTTTTTATCTTCTTAAAAAAAAATTTATATCGTTTAACATGTTAAACAAAATATGCCATCTATGTAACACATCATTAAAATGTCATAAACATTATTTTAAAATTTTAATAAATCAGGAGCAAAAATAAAATTTTAAAAGAAAATTATCTTTCGAGAATCTTTCTCATTATTGAAATAATTAGTTCATATGCTTATTTGAGTTACAAAACTGGTTTTAATTTTATTCATGGCAGATGCTATTAAATGTAATTGTCTTTCTTTCATTCTCTATAAGAAAATGTAACTTGAAGTTTGACCTTATCACATTCCGAGAATTTTTATTAGATGCACAATCTTGAAAAAAATTTATATTTACAATCCAATAATATTTATTTCAGAAAATTCCACACCAATATTAACTTTTTCTCGTATTCTGATTCCTGTAATAATATCTGGAGGGTGAAAGTTAATCTCGAATTTCAGATTTTACTGAGCAAGTAAACAACACTATATCATTTTTAATGTTTACTGAAGAAATATGGCAAAAATTTATATATTTTCTCAAATGTTAGTCTCCCACTGGAAAGAATTCTCCGCAAAGTAAAATGTATCAGCTGTTAATTTTTTTAAAAACAATATTCATAAATTTTCATTAAATAGCATAAATTACTTAAATGTAAAGAACACTCTAACACTGCTTTCTAGGTTGCGGTCAGTAACAGGCAAAATGTATTCCAGTCATAGACCGTGAAATGCCACTATTATATATCGAGCTAGACGAGCACTATATGGTTTCATTCAGCTCTGTATGGTTTCCTAACCATCATAAAATGCAGGCATGGCAGTAATTTATTTATCGTAAAATGTATGGTCATGGGCCGTTAAGTCAACGATTATCTCGTAAAATTTAGCAGTAGTTAGGGCATTGACGCTGTTTGAGACTCAGGCGATCTTTTTTTTTTTGTCGAATTAATGCCAACTGTGACTTTACGTGAGGTGGCGTAGTCCACACATCTACAAATTAAATTAGCTTTACGTAGTGGCTACTGAATAATTATTTTGCCTTAAGCCCAGCTATAATAGAAATAGTTTCTTTAGATTAAACAAAATTGTCCAACTATGTGTGAAAGTAAGTTTTGTATGGTTCACTAACTATCATAAAATGCAAGCATGGCAGTAATTTATTTATCGTAAAACGTATGATCACGGACCGTAAAGTTAACAATAATCTCGTAAAAGTTATCAGTAGTTAGGGCATTGACGCCTTTTGAGACTCAGGCGATCTTTTGTTTTCTTTTTGTTGAATTAATGCCAACTGTGACTTTATGTTAGGTGGTGTAGTGCACACATCTACAAATTAAATTAGCTTTACATATTGGCTACTGAATAATTATTTTGCCTTAAGCCCAGCTGTAATAAAAATAGTTTCTTTAGATAAAACAAAGTAAGTTGAAAGTAAGTTTTGTTAATGAAAAGAAAAAAGCTTATTTATTATATTATATTTAATTGTTATATATTTGCTTATTATATATAATTGAAATTGGATTTCTTTTTTATGAAATAATGAAGCTGGTCGTAACCATAGAGTTTAAATAGAATAGAGCACACACATGACGATAATTTTTGTCCTCATAAATAAAACCACGTGACTGTTGAGTGAATCCAGAGAGATATATTTTCTAACTCGGTTTCTTCTGTGTTATTTCAATGGAAGAAATTATATCCTGAATTTGTGAAGCAGAAAATCGTTAAATATGGTGATTTATTGCTCCGCATTTGCTTGCAAAGAAAAATATTTTAAAGGAGGATTTTATAAGTAACTTAATTCATCACTTTTTGGAATTGTTTTATTTATTATATGAACAAACTTGTACAGTGTTCTTTTTTTTAAAACATCATATTAATCCCGAGGCAATTTTTTTATTCCAAAATTCAAACTTATGATTTTAAATCTATCTTACAAGTATAATATAAACGAATAAGAACACATCTTAACCATAAAGTAATGACTATATAGAATCATTCATTATTAATACATAATTATTTTAATTTTATTGCCAAAATGAAGTGGGCGAAGTTATGACGACATTGTTGTTGTTTTTTTAATCTTTCTTTGTTTATTCACGATGTTTTTTTTTACTCGTCGCTAATGTTTTCAAACGAAAACAACTCTTCGACATATTTTTTATAATTACTTATTATTATTTGAGTAAATTTTGCTCATAACATAGATTTGCCCACAGTTGAACGACTATGAAAGATTAATTTAATACCATTTGATAAATAGGGCAAAACATTTTAACATTTTATTAGTTCTTTAACAAAATCATTTAGTCTTACCTTCAGATAGAAGGTAATTTCAAATCGTTTTAAATCCTGATCATCATGATTCATTTTTCCATTAAAAAAAATACTTTTTTTCACAGATTGTAAAAATTTTCATTTAATTCAATTTTTTAATTTTAAAGAAATCTAATAAAAACATTAAACATGATAGTCAAAGAACGAAGAAAATAATTAAGATTTAATGTCAATATTTTAATTTGGCTTCTGTGTTCTAAAAATATTCATTTTTATACTAAAAATGGAGAATATGATATTTTTAGAATAAATAACTTCGCAGTCCTTTATTCATGTTATATATTCACTAATATTGACTGTCGCTCCGAAATAATTTTCTTATTAAAATTCCTTTTATAGAAATATTTTGTATCAAAATCACATTTCAAAAAGATTTGTGCATCTTATTACAGCAATATAGTTTTACGTTGTAGTCTTATTTTAGGATATTTCTTTCAGATTTAAATCTAAAACCTGTATGTATTTAAGTATTGGAAATTTAATGTTTAGAATCATTTCTAAAAATGCATCCTTAAAATTTTAAAAGTTAGGTTTAATGAAACGTTTTTTCAATAAATAAAATGAAACAAAAAACACTCAAAAATATTAATTACTAAATAAACAAGAAAAATATCGGATTTCAATGTGATAGATTTTAATACTAACGTAGTGCTGTTATTTATGGTTTAACTATTTATTATTTTATAATCAATAAATACGTATTCCTACAAGTTTTTTTTAATACTGTTATAATTTTTTTTAAATAAGTAGTAATAAAAACGTTTTGTCTCTTTTGCATTGGTTGCATGTATAGAAATTTTGAAATCACAAGTTCAGGTAAAAAAAATAGTATATCGTAGAAATTTTGCCTGTATGAGAAAATTTAATGATAAGTATAATTGAACGGAAATCCCGATTAGATACATAAAAATAACTATTTCAAACGCTCTTTATAGTTCTAATTCAACTGATAAATTGTTTTAATAAAAAAAATACTAATAAAATGTAGGATAATTACGAACTTTTGAATTTATTATTCAAAACAGTAAACATTTTTATTCTGACTCTATAATTTAATCTTTTATGTATATCTTTTTAAAACACAAAGATTAAAGTTTCTGATTATGAAGAAAAGTAACGTTCTGTAGCCAATTATGCTCTACGCTTTTCGCCCGCTGCATGCGCTAAACTTTGGCAGTGTATTTAAAGTGAAAATTGTACGCTTAATTTTTACTTCGAAATACGTGATTTCATATCCGAAACTGTAAAAAGTATTTAGCCAGATTGGCAAGCATATATGGAAAAACTTTTATTTTACTTTCGTTAATTGTAATGAAATTAAAAATAAAATGTACGTACTTGTCCTTCTTACTTTGTAAATTTAGTAATTTTGCTTGTTTTTTTCGTAAATATTTGTAATGAAAAGGTTGGAAAAAAATTTACTTTTTCTGAAAGTTTTAAATATTTTATTATTTTAATTTTCACCTCGCTTACCCTTCCCAAATGTTACACGCAAACAGCTTTTTCGTTCCTCAATGAAATAGATACCCCACAGAAACAAATCGAGAGAAATGTTGTATTCCTCAAGAACAAATTGTTTACCAGGAAGCATAACAACTTCTTCCAAATAGTTTAGCTATAAGAGTACTGTACTATCATAAGGTATGTTAGCTTTCTGTTCATCAATATGTCTGCTTTTAAACAAACCAGGGCTCGAAAAAACTCAGAAATTTTACCCGTCCCCGAGGACGGCTTGTCCAACAATGTACCCGTCCTCCTTTGAAACTAACCCGTCGCTTCTAAATGAATAAAAATATAATTTTCTCTTATTTATTACAAACATTTATATAAATTGCACAATGAATTAGTAGTTACTAGGATTACAAATACTAGGATTACATTATACAGTAATAAAAGAAATACTAGGTTACTAATAGTAAAACCTAGTATTTCTATTATGAAATAATTTATTTCTTTGATGAAATAATTTAAATAACAAAGGTTAAGTTATCTGTCAATTATCATGTCAATTTATCCGATGGTACTGCGTTTTTTAAATGAATCAAATATGACGTTTGCCAGTTCCACAATCAAGCCAATGATTTACAGAGGTTTCTGCACAGAAATCTGAAAGAGGTTTTCCATTTAGGTAGATGTTCATAAATGCGTTTAACGCTTCTTGTTTAAGACCAGTAAGTAATGTGTTTTTTTGTAAGTTCATTGCTGAAAAGCCCCTTTCAACCGCTGCAGTACTCCCAGACAGAGAAAACATCAATTCCACCATGCGCAGTATGTTGCTGTATTTCGAGATTAGAGGGTCATTTTAGAAGTGAGGCGCTAGACTCTTGTAAGATAACAAAAATTGAAAATGTATCACGAACATTAACGGGAAAATGGCCGTCCGCGCGGACGTCGGATTCGAGAAATTCGTTGTCCGCGGGGAATTTTTGACCGTCGAGGACGGGCGGACGGGCTGTTTTTCGAGCCCTGAAACAAACCATCTTCCCTCGCCACCTTGGTTTTAAGGTTAAATTTTTGAATTGCGTTTTTCCGATGTACTTAATTATTGATCATCAGCTATCGATCAACAGGATTCGAAAGGATTGAAAAAAAAAGCCGTCGATATAATAAATTAGGAGAATCAGAGCTTGATAATTTTTAGAACTTTTATAGAATTTTTCTTAAAAATATAAATAATAAAAGTAATTTCCGGTTTTAGCATCAACACTTTACAATACAATACAACATGCAGTAACCGGTTTTTCGACTACCTTCGAAAAATTCAGATAGCAGAATTGTCGGTATTTAATTGACAGATAGCAGAATTGTCATTTTAACTGAAAAAAATTAAATGAAAACCAAAAACTGTAAATAGATCGCTGCCTTGTATTCTACATACTTCAAAAAATAGTACCGAATGGAATTAAATATCTACCATCAGTTTATTTGTGAAAATTATATAAAAAGGATTAAAAAATATTTAAAATTTTCCCTCTTCATCTCCCCCTTTCCCACAATTGAATTAAAAATCTTACAAAATTTATTTCTTGTATTTAATAAGGAGTAGGAAGCTATATTTTCTATGTAGCATTAATATTTAAGAAAACAAAGGTTTGTTTATCTCACCTTGATGGGTGATAATAAAGAGGTGTTCATCGTGAACGCATTCATTTTCATAGATTTCAGATGCAGGCTTTACACAGCTCAGTAGCTGATCCAACTGTAAATATTTAAAAATATATTTATATATGTATTTGCTGGGGAAAAATATATTGCAACTAATATCAAACAAGCGGATTAAAGAAACAAAAGACGCATTTTGTAAAAATGCATTTTAAAAAGAATACATTCTGTTAAAATGTACAATATAAGAAATACAGTTTCTTAAAGAATAAATTCAAAATAATAAAATAATCAGTAATAGTTTATTTGAACTTTAAAGATAATACAATTTTTTTTCAAAATTATACACAACATTGATAATAAGTTTTTTTACTAACACAATAGCAAATACAGTGCGTTCCGTCAAGGCCACATTTTAGAGTTCGACTCAATAATGATAACAATGTCTTTTTAGAGTTCGACTCAATAATGAAAATAGAAATGTATTAACATTGGAGGTTGATATTTATAATTAAAATAAAAATAATAAAAAAACGATATCGAAATCTGACCATTTACAATAGAGCAAGGTGAACGTAATGAACATTAAAATAGGTTTAATTGGACTTGAAGATGTTTCTATAGTGTGTCCTAACTAAATAAAGCCACTTTGTTTTTTTACCATAAATATACGGAGAAAAAACTATGAGAAACAAACATATGTTTTAAAGTTTATATCTAAATACATATTTACAAGGAGTAATTCACTTCCTGTGCCAACCAGACAGAAAAAAAAATATGGAAAAAATAAAGGGAAAAATTTTCTCTCTTAAAATAAATTTGAAATAAATATTATAACCAAAATATCTACCATGTATTTTATATAAATTTAAATATATTGATGTTGAATATTATCTATCAATCACAGGAGGAAAATTGCAACATTGTTAGGTCAAGTTTCAATGATGGCAGTCTAACATTCTGCCCAAGAATCTTTTCCTTTCCTGCATGTACAGACTTACTGAGAATAGCTATTTACATTTTCTTGGGCATTGAAGTCATAAGAAAGGGCAAGTCATTTGTGACCATATTAATCAAAAACCATCACTTTGGAGATTTTGCAACGTAAATGAAAGCATTTTCTTAAAGAAAAATTCGACTTGGGTCGGAAATTTTCACTTCAAATGACAGTAAATAAGTTTCCGCCATTTTTCGATAATCGGTAATCTTTCTTCGGCCTGTGGGAACGGCCCAGTTATACTACCATAGCCGAAACCTTCCACAGCACTTATGAGCTTCCACAGTGCTGTCCATTTGGAGAGAATTTTCTGGCTTTTTTCTTATCTACTATTTCTTTTTATATATTTTTCAACGAATTTATGATATAAAAAACAACAGGAATGGCTGTATTGAAAGCTAACCGCAAGCAAAAGAGGGTAGAAAATAAAAGAACTAGCAGTTCTGTAGGCTATTACAATGGCATGAGAAAAGAAGGCGATTTTTTTCTTCATCAGACAGCAAGGTGGAAGCTCATCAATTGTGTGGGAAAGATTCAGATATGGTTGTAGCTTAAACTAGTCTTGCTCTCAAGCTGTACAGCAGCCGATAGTCAAAAAATTCGAGAAATTCCTTCTTGCTTATTGCAGAGAAAATAGATCACCCAAATTGGATTTTTCAGTAGAATAATGCCTCCTTTTACGTTGCAAAAGCTTCACAGTGTCTGTTTTTGGATAATTGGGTGCATACCATGAATCGCCTATTCTTTTACCTGATAAGCGGGAGAGCTATTCACATCAGAACTGTATAGATCTGAAAGTAGCAGTTTCAGAATTGAAGACTGCTATCATTGACACCTGGCACTGATGCTAATATCCTCGATGGTTTAGTAAATAGTACGTAACAGCATATATTTCAAATTTTATATGTAAACATGACGGATCTATCAGCTATACTCAGAACAGACTTTATTTAGATGGGACACTTTTTTTCTCCTTTTTTTTTTTACTTATTCGATTTTTTTCCTTGTCCAGGTAGAGCAGGATGTTACTCCTTGTAAGCATGCGTTTAGAAATAGACTTTTTAAATATATCAGTTTGGTATTCATTGGATTTCTTCGCTTCCAGTTATCGCAAAAAAAAAAAGGTGGCTTTATTTAGTCTGGACGCACTGTAATAACTCTTCTCTGCTTCCTTCCGGAATCAAACCTGTCTTGTTGTTCGCCTCTTGTTTTGTGATTTTTTTTCTTCAAATTTCGCAAGCATATTTTTTTTTATTCTGTTAAATATTTATTTGCGATCCCCAATGTGTATATATCTGTGTTTTTCTCCCTGGTAAGGATTCTTTTTTTTTCGTCGTATACCTGTTTAGGCAGTGGGGGTGCCATTGCTCCTGTTTTTTCAGTGGCGCCATCTATGGCCAGGAATTCGACTTCTGCCACGCCATTCACACAACCACAACCCGTTTATAGGGCGGGTAACATTCACACACAAAGGAGAAAGGACATAGAACGCACAGAGAGAGAAAGAAACATTCATGCCTTGCCCAGGATTCGAACCCAGGACCTTTCTAATGCAAGGTCAGTTCCCTGCCCCTATACAGGCCGGTCGGCAAGGATTCCTTTAAAATTCTTATTAAGGTCAGTGTGTCCTTATTAATTGTTTCCGGAACACCCTGTACGTTTTTTTTCTTTTACTAAAAATGCCTGACCTGTAAGTACTCTCCGTATAGCATTCCAGTAGTTTCTGTTCCATTTGAGCTGGAGTTTTTTACGTCAACATCATTTTCAAGAGAATTATTTAACCTAAAAGAATCATTATAAAATAAATATTATTAACTAAATAAAAAAATCAGAAAAATCACACTTTCTTAGATTGATGCATTTTTATACAGAATATAAGTTCTTTAAGTTTAAAATGCATTTATCATTTGCAGGTAGTATAAATAATTCTATTTTATAGGTGTATCAAAATTCCCTCTTCCGCTTAGATACTACGATATTATGATGATATTATGATGTTCCACAACCATATCCCATTGGAGGGATATGATTGATATTATCTTTGGTTGAGGGATATGATCGTGGAATTTTGTTGTTGGAGAATTCAAAAGTAACACACCAGAAAGTTCTGAGGAATATATTTCTTAAATCCGGAGTCAAGTTTAATTCTCAATCCATACACCAAATAACAGTACCTATTTTTAATGCAATTATTTAACCTGCACTCATAAAACATGTAAGCTAATAATTACCTAAAATTAAAAATGAATGTATATATTGTACATACACTTAGTTTTATACAATTTTCTTGAATAAAAAATAAGGATTTTTACCACCGTTTTTTTTAAATTATGCGATTGTTAAGAAATTGTATAAAATTCGAAATAGTTGATAGATTGATTTTAATGCATTTACTTATGTAAAATAAATTGCAGCAAAGCTCTGAATGATATAAAACTTAAGATTAATTTTATTATTAAATCCACTGTCATGACACAGTAGGGTGGTCTGGGTCTAAACCAGCAGAACCACCAATAAATTAATTAAAAATATGATTTATTGCATTTGTAAAATAACAATTAAAAAACATATCCCTTCTTTAAGCAGCAATTTAAATACATATAAGACAAATTTCACCCTTCAAAAAAAAAGGGCAGTCTCATTTTGTTCGAAAATAAATTATAATATAAAATTCACATGCATGATTTTTGATATTTGAGATCATGTTTTCTTCATAATTTATCTTGCTTTTGCCAACCTGGATAAATCTTATTCTTTAAAGTCATATCAGACACTAAGCTCGATAGACCTGATAAATTCTGAAAAATTATTCTCTTTAACTATTATTAATAATGAACTTATAATATCAATATTAACCGATTAATTATATTGACTGAAACAGGCTCAATAATAATTTTATTCGTTGTTATTCATTGAAAAATAAGTATTAATCGTGCTGTTTTTTTAAGCATCATTAACGTTTAGTTTCTGCCAGTTTTTCTATTGCAAGTCATTTATTTCAATTTAATTTGTTTTTTATTTCAATAACTTATTATTGACAGAAAATTTTAAATTTTTGAACAGAGTTAGTCTAAATGATTTTAATAATTGATTTAAATTCTCAATTCATACTCCAGAACACATTTCAATAAAGTTCTACTTAGTTGAGAGCGGAGAGAGGATCGTTTGCGAAGATTGCAAATAAGATTGCATAGCAATCTTCAAGGGTTGGGAAGCGTTAACAAACAGGGGTGGAGCCTTAGTATTGTTTAATAAACGAATCATTTTATGTAACTACCGTGTCTTCGCAAAAAAGCATTTAATCGGCACAACCATGAAGGCCATGAAAATAAAATAAAAAATCGCCTTTATGTAAGAAGATATCCTGAGACAATGCATTTGTCAAATTAACTATAAAAAAATCAGAAATTATAATTATCGCGTTTTTTATAAGCTTGCATAACCATGCGTATGTTATTGCGAGTAATTATTCGTTAGATGCGTCCTCTGTCAAATAAAATAATATTTAAATAAAATTTACGATTGTAAAAAAGTAATTTCAGTTTCTGTCTCAAGGTTATATGAATTCTAAAAATACATTCTAATACTTTTTTATTTGTTGTTTTTTTAACATTACAAGGAAATAGTGAGCTTTGGAAATTATATAATCACATCAGTTTAAGTAACAAAAACTACTGATATAACTCAAACTGCTCAAACTGCTGAAAAACGACTATTAATATCGCTGCATAGACACGTGACTAGACTCAGATACATGTTGCGACTATAAATGAGAGGGAAATTTGTTACTGAGTTTAAAAACGCGGATAAGTAAAATTTAATATATTTCTGAATAATTAAAAGTAAAATGTCATTCATTTAAATTCCAGTTATCCGAATCTTGAAATATGGAGGGGGGTGTAAAAAAGATAGGCGATCAGCGTACATCTGCATAATGCACCGCATATGTCAGTTAGTTTCAAGCCATCAAACGTTATCAGTCAATTGAGTATTAAATAAAAATTAATTTTTTATTCAATACCGATAAAATGTTATATTACAAAAGCAATATTACAAACAACTTATCATTTAAAATTTCTCAAAATAAATAGATAAAAGAATAGAATTTAAGCAACGAAAATATCCGACTATATGAAAAACTAATTTTAGAGAAAAGCGAAAAAAAGCAGACATGTACGGTATACTACGTTTTGCTTAGGAAGCAAATTAATTTATTCTCACCAAATCTCAACATAAAACGTTATTATATTAAGAAAAAAAACTATAAAACAATGCTTTTTGATGCACTTTGCATCATTCCAAATGCGATATTTTAGACGTAAATTAATTTGTACTCTGACTTCAATGAGTTTTTTCAGGTAATATTTGTTACTTTGAAGGCATTGTCTTACAGTTTTTTTTTTCAGTTTGTAGCGTTATTTCGAGGCGAACTCGTTTCATAAGCAAAACTCCTCGAAGCGTCCATTTCAGCCCCTTTCCACTTTTTTCCCATTAATATTTCGAAAAACTTGGTATCACCTTTAAATTCAATTAAGCTTGTTTTTATCAACCAAATCTTCCAGGAATTCAAAACGCAGCTTGATTAATTATTTCATCTTAGTTTTATTCATTTATTAATTCATTGAATTCTTGATGGTAAAATATTTAAATCTAATAATCTCATTGGAGACGCAGGTAAAAATATTAGTAACCAAACCAATTTGTTTCTTTAGTTTATTTCATAAAGAAAAAAAAATGAAGCGCAACTAAAAACACATGCAGTGAAGAAAGTTTGCGAATAAAAGATTTAGGTCTTCAAAATTGCATTTCAAAATGTGTTTGAAGTAATGACTTAATTTTATCCGCATTGCCACAATGGGATAAAATTAAGTCTGTCATTATGAAGGTTAGCTATTCAGTTCAAGGATGATGGGGTCTTTCCTTGGTCGCGACTTGAAATTCGAATGGATGGATATAAGTATTTCTTTAAAGTAAATACGGCATGTGTTCAACTCTCATCTCATTGCCCCCTCTTGCCTCTGGTTTCGAACTTGTGGAGCCGTAACAACCAGAAATTTCTTGGTTGACGAATAGACTGCTTTATTGTAATAAATTTTTACATACTACATTTTTATATGTATATTTTTACATATATTTTAATATATTTTTATATGGATTTTTATGCATTAATTTTTATATGTGTATATAATTTTTATATATGTATATATTTTTTATATATATTTTTTTTACGCCGACTGGACTTTGTAGGTGTTAGGGAGCTAGCCTCCTTTCCTCAGAAAGGTTCTGGGTTTGAATCCCGGGCAAGGCATGGATGTTCTTTCATTCTCAGCCCAATCTACCCTTAATGTGGGAGCAACGTTGGCCCACCTAATATGGTGCCCCAGAAAGAGTGGCTAACAAAACTGCCCTTCAAATGCTTGTATGACGAAAAGTAATTCCCCAGGTGGGCATTGGAAAAAAAAACTTCTTTTTTATGAAAGTTTAATATTTTTGGAATGTTAGAACATATATACCTATGATATAGAAGGATTATTACTACCTGAACTTTGTTTCGAAATTATTTCGAAACTCATCTCTAAAAAATACGACATCCAGATATTTCACCAAAGGGAAATGTCCAATAAATATTGTAATAATTGTTTTGTTTGCACCACCCAAAGTTGTCAGCTACATGAATCAAACAAAAAAGAATTCCATTTTCAAACAATATTTCTTACAGTTTGTTCAATGCTGATTTTGATATTTATTTTTCTTCATAATTATTTTTAACGTAAGAGATAAATAAGACAATTATAACATGTATAATATGTTAGAATTATTAATGCCGAATTATTGTACAGAATGATGCAGTTCTATTAAAAGAGAGGTTGCTAATTTTTTACTGCTACGCAACTCTCAATGATCAAGTTTTCTGTTGTGGAACACCAAACATTTTTAGCAGCAATAAACCTACTAACCAACAAAAGACTACTAATTGTTTTAAATATTTAATGAGAAGAATGATTTTTTTAATAATCATTTTATCAATAAAACTTTATAACAATAAATTTTGGATCAAACAGTCGAATTCGCAGTCTTGAAGTGGTAATTTAATCATGTTCTGAATTTGTTTTCGATGCATAAATTAGCTGAAAATGAATAAATTGAATAAAATGGTCATCTTATTTTGAATTGAAAAATTCGGCTACAAATGCTGATGCGATTTTTTATAAATTTTCCCGTTTAATTTTTACAGGAATTTTACTTTACTTATTCTATATAAATAAGCTTAATATCAAACAAATTATATTTTATTGTTTAAATATAAATGTATTTGCTGGCTTCGAAAATTATTGCTGTACTAAAAAGGATTTAAACTCTTGAAACTCATATGACCCTTTCACCTTAGGGACACCATTTGAGAAACAATGTAGTAAACTATAGGGCTCAATTTATAATACTATAACGTCCTGAAAGCCTTGAAAAGGGCCATTAGACTCATTTTCTTTTTTTTATATTTAAATTATTTGAATAATTAAGCACTATTTTAATATTCAGAACACGCATTAATTGTAATACCTGTTTTTATTGAATCAGATTAAAATGCGTGAGCTGAATTGGTATTTTATTGTCGCAAATGTTACGCGTCTTAAAAATTATTTTAACTTCGGACTAGAATTTTTTTCGCAATCGGGTACTTGCACTTCAAGTAGAGGAAGATCATACGTGTGACCTATGACCAGCTGATCGTTTATAAGCAAGTTGAGCTAAGTCTCTCCACTAAGTTAAATTGGTTGGAGTTCCTTCTAAGTTAAGTTAGAATGTTAATTAACCTGAAATTGATTCAATACAGCACCGTATCGCTCATCGAATTTGTTGAAACAAAAGTCTTTCTAGTCTACGTTTCAGATTTAATATTTGCTTACGTATTTTGTTTTGTGTACCTGGCAGCTTCGAGGCATAAGTAGTTTGTTTATGTTTCACATGGCTTTGTGTTAAGTAAGAAATATATAGTGAGAGAATTGAAATCTTTGTGGAAGAATATAGAATGTGTTACTTAAAGAAATGATACATGACGGGCTTGGCTTACTCGAAATAGAATGTAAAGAACAGTTGCTAACATAAACAAATGCTAAATTCAACAGCCCATCAAGATCGAGATGCCCAGACTACGTCACTTCACGGGGTATCCAATTTGACATATCTAATCACTTGCGGGGTATCCAATTTGATAAATAAATAAAAAAAAGACTGAGTGAAAAATGTGAAAAACGTAACCCAAAACATCGGTGATGGAACTTTATTATTTAAAATAAAATAACTTCGATTTTAAATAATGAAAACTAATTCGAACTATTAAGATATCATGCTTATGTTAACCAACAATTTGCCTACCAGTTACAACTGTCGAATTTTAGTAATCTGCATGAAGATTTCTCCCTTCTCCATGAATAAAAAGGATAGTCTATATGTATGTACATTTATAACTCGAGTCTATGTGTATGTCCTTTTATAACTCAATCTTTTATATGATAAAGCAAAAAGAAATCTTATCATGTCTGATGCTTAATCACTCGATTTCCATTCTGTCGGCCTGGGGCAAAATACTTGACAAGCTTTTATACAGGCAACTTACATATTGTTTGGAAAATAATGAGAAATTACATAAATAACAATTTGGATTGTTGGGTTTAGAGGGTAAGGGGAACAGAAGCACTAGGAAACATTAAAATATGCAAGCAGGAGTGTATTAAAATATGTTGTTGACTTAGTCAACGATGCAAAGGTGAAAGGCAAGCACATAATCAGTTTGACTGAATTTTAAAAATACATTCTGCATTGCAAGATGGAAGATTTTGAAAGGCCTTTTGAATAAACAAGAACTTCTGGATAATTTACTCGCACTTAGTCTTAGTTCCTTACATAATCATTTGACTGTTTTTAAATATGATCACTCAGTCTTAGTTCTTTACATAATCATTCGATTGTTTTTAAATATGATCAAGGTCTTAGTATATTACAAAAACGTTTTAACCATGGCTTGCCCCCAGGGTTCTTCCCTCAACCCCATTTAATGGCTTTTATTTATAAATACATTTTCCCATCATTATTTGAATGATTTTACAAGTGATGATTTTAAAATTGTTGCTTTTGCAGGTGACAAACCTATTATTTATCCGACACTGCATCTTTTATAGATTTGATGTCATAACAACACGACTTCTGGATAAACTAATCACTTAGTCGGAAAATTACGGTTCAACATTTAGTCAATAAACAGACATAATTACATTCCCCAAAAAACAAGAAGAAGATGTCATGACAACCATGCTTAAAAAATGAGAGCTCAGGGTATTAGAAACCTGAAAAATGTCATGACTCTTAAGTATCTCGGTGTTACGTAGGATCCCATTCATATTGAAGAAATAGAAAAAAAAGTCACTAATTTCAATGAATCCTTTAGAAAATTATCAGGAGTAACATGGGGTCTAAAACCTAAGGTTTTCAAACATACAGACCAGCAACAGAAAACCTACAGACCAGTGAGAGGAGCTTTAAACTGCCAGTGTCCGGTTCAGTAATGGGAGAAGGATGCAAAAGAAACTAAAATCGGTTCAGTAATGGGAGAAGGATGCAAAAGAAATTAAAATCGGTTCAGTAATGGGAGAAGGATGCAAAAGAAACTAAAATCGGTTCAGTAATGGGAGAAGGATGCAGAAGAAACTAAAATCGGTTCAGTAATGGGAGAAGGATGCAAAAGAAACTAAAATCGGTTCAGTAATGGGAGAAGGATGAAAAAGACATTAAAAATCCATTCAACGAGTTCCATTGTTGACAATTACCAGAGCTTACTATACAAATAGGGCTGAGGCTCTACAGATACTGGCTGACGTAAAAACCATTAAATTACAAAAATAAGTTATGAAATGTTTTACAGGAGATTGAAATGAACTCACACTTTGATTTGCATTTATGAATACTAAGTATGTAAATAATTAATTAAAAAAAATTTTGGTATTTCTTAACCATTGTGTTAGTGATCTGTTCTTGTTTATGAGTTCTACGTTCAGATATTAAGGAAGTGTTACAAAAGGAATTAAATAAATTAAAATCCCTATAATATGTAAATAGCAAATGTAAACATCACGTCATATTCCCATTAAATATATAAATAAACTATTATGTATGAAATTGAAACTGTTGTAACTGTAAACCATAACACGGTTAATGATGTCTATAAGTTTATGTTTTAAATAAACGCCACGGATGGGGCCTTAGTGGTCTCTCGGCTGGGAGGTGCATTTCGAACCTTTTTCAACCTCTCCTGAGAGGCGTATCGTAGCGGCGAGTTGAATTTTCCATGTGCCCCCTGTGGGTAGGTCGGTGGCAAATTGCTTACATCTTTTTGTGTTTTAGCATCGTGTAATTTATGCACAATATCGAAAATATGAAATGCCATTGTTGAAACCCTATTCTACAGATTAAACATTCTTTCATATTTTTCGAATTTCTTCACTGATTAGCACAGCTGTTTTTTTTCCCCCATAAACAACTTATATTTTTGAATCATTTTGCGATACGTTATATCCCCATACGTTGAATTATTCTGAGGCAATGTTGAAAAGACGTATTTTTCTTGTTTTAAAATGCCCTGGCATAAAAAAAAAACAAAATGTTTCAAAAGAAATAGAAGCGGGCAATATCTCGAAGAAATATAAGATATCAATCTGCGCACTTTCAAGTAACATAAGTTATCAAAAATGAAGGAAATACTATATTTAACAGTCATATGTAGTTCTAAACATAAGAACTCTTATTCTTATTCGTCTAGACGAGGCATTTCCATTTCAAGATTGCTTTTTAACAACTTTTTAAAATGAAACTTTTAATTCTCAAACTAGTAAGGAAAATATCACAAGGTTGATAAAAAAAATCAATATTTTTAAAGGCGAGAAATTAGCACAGATTTTATGCTTAAAACGTGCATAAAAAAAATGTTTGAGTACTCACAAGTCAAACTTAGTATCAGTTAAATCTCAAGAAACAATATTAAGAAAAGAAAAAATTTTAATAACAAAAAATCATAAGGTTTAAAAAAGCTAACCCATGAACAGTAACGCCCAAACGCAGTTCGGGAAACTCAAACGCGCCAATTTTGAAAAGTCCGACCTAAACTCAGGCAAGAGAAGAATCAGCTCTTCAATTCCGTGAGGCCTGAACTCAGTTGAGTCCAATGCATAATATGTAGTTTACCATTTTCCCACTAGGTGGCGATACTTCGTTCTTAAATTTTTCAGTGAGCAGTTCGACAGTTTCGCGCTGTTCGTCGGATTTTTGAAATTTGTCGGAAATTTAACGGAATCTGAGAGACATGAAACTCAAGAAAGTTGATAGAAATAATATTTTTACATTAATTTATTATATATGCGTTAAAATTTACGTCATTTGATTTATTTGTCATAATTAGAAAAAAACATTGCTGTAATCCATTAACATTTTCCATATATCGTCGCTTTGAAACTAAACCGTTGTAACTCAAAAAAGTCTGAAAATGAGATTTTTGGGTCATTTTGTGTAAAAAGAAGTCACCTTTTTAGAAAAGCAACCTGTTATCTTTATAGTTCCATAATGTTAATTTAGAGAGCAGATAAATCGTCATCGCTTTGCCGCGATTAGCATTAACGCGGAAAATTTGAAATCGCTCTCCTGAAAAACTTGCTTTTTTGAGTTACCACGGTTTAGTTTCAAAGCGACGATATGTGAAAATATTGATTATTAGTATTTATTTCAGCCTTTCATCCCTTCAGTGGGTCGATAAAATGAGTACCAAGCATGCTTGGGAACTAACACTGGGAGTTCCGCGTTCGGCTGACCACCTGTCCGGAACATATGCTCCTGCATCCCAGGGCCCAAGGTCAAGAAAACTGAGATGGGCACAGTCGGCCTTGGCCCTCTTAATGGGCTGTCGCGCCACTGAGTTAGTTAGTTAGTATTTATTTCATTAAAAAAAATGTCTTACATAATCGATTTCAAACATTTTGATGATAATGACAAAATTGTTTTCTTCCATTTTTAGCACGTTTATCTGAAATATATTCCACATGCAAGGAGTTAAATAGAACTGGTTGTCAAGCAAAAGTCCATTTTAATTACCGATAAAACATGTCATATAAGTTAAAAGACTGTTTTTTTATTTTTTTAACGTTCCCCGGTGGCAGCACTTCACTCTCCTTTGCCATGAGTCCTGGGTTCTAATCTACAGGGGGCTGAGCAAGGTTGACTCAGCCTTCCATCTCTTCAGTGGGTCGATAAAATGAGTACCAAGAGTACTTCGGGAATAATCACTACCGATTCCGCCTGAAGCCGAGCAGCACAAGTCAAAAAGGGAGTTGGTCTACGCCTGAAGAGTCCGTCAATATCGCTGCAAAGCGTAATTTAATTAACAAAAAGATCATACTTTGTATTTGGTAGGATTGCCGTGGTATTATGGTATTTGAAAAAGGTAAAAAGATTGATAGTACGTTGTACATTTAGATGCTAGTCCTTGTTGAAACCGCTATCAAAGTAAAACGTCGAGATCAATTTCAATTTTTGATCGTTCCTGTTGAATTCTACCTCTTTTTACATCAGGAGCTACATCTTCCGGATGCTATCTTTGATTCAGATTAGGACGTGAGAAATGAGATTGGATTTACTACCACCAAGTTCCGGGTTCTAAGACTCTGAAGCAGTACTAAAACATTGACAGAAAATCATAGATTTTGATAATGACTACTCCAAGCACTAAAAATACTACTTCATGCTTTTTTCTAACTTCATTAACCGGTTAATTTTCAAGAAAACAGTCATAAAAGTGCCTATTTTGCCAAATGCACGTATTTTATTAGTGCTGACATCTAGTTTAAAATAAACTAACTATCTGCAATTACCTTAAAAATATCCTGGTACTGCCATCTGGTGTGTAAAATGAGAAATAAAATGTTATCCGGGAAAAAGAAATGAATTGGCTTTATTATTATTGGTACGTTGCTACTGAACACCCCAGTCCGGAAATTTCACGGGAGAGAGAAATAGAGGGCGAAACCTCACGGCGTCATTTTCGCAGGAGCGAGAAGGAACGGGTTAAGAACTCTTTTTATTGGAAAATTTTCGTTACAACATGATACTTACCGAATAACACGCAACGTAGCCAAATAAAGAGTGATCGCTTTCATTATACAATCCCCCTATGCTTCGACAAGATACCCTGGTATCATTTCTGGGGCCAGTACTTAAATTATTTGCGAGAATCTTCAAAATGCTTTTTTTTCTGGAACGTACGATTGCTTAAGCATTGTAGCTCGAAATGAAGAATCCACAAAATTTTCATGGTGGTTAAGTAGCAGTCCGATGATTATTATCTGCCTAACTCCTTATAAGCTGGCCATTTGTCACTCATTATAATTGATCCTAGAATTACTTCACGCTGAATGATGGTAGCAACGTTACGGCATCTTTACATTCGACGATGAAGAAGCGTTACCGGAGTTAGTCAGTTCAACATATCAAATGTAAGATTCACGGATCTTCTTATTGTTTGTTTGCTGTTGTCAGTAGTTCCCCAGATTGTGTATGTTTTCGAAGTCAAACTCGTCTAATGACGAAAGAAAAAAAGAAGTGGGAAAAAAAACAGTTTTAGTGACGTCACTTTACTATCCGCAAAGTAACAACACAGCTAAGTAAGGTAGATCTCATATTGAGACCAGGGCTCGAAAAACAGCCCGTCCTCGGCGGTCAAAAATTCCTCGCGGACAACGAATTTCTCGAATACGACGTCCGTGCGGACGGCCATTTTCCCGTTAATGTTCGTGATACATTTTCAATTTTTGTTATTAGAATTGATGTTTCCTCTGTCTGGGAGTACTGCAGCTATTAAAAGGGGCTTTTCAGCAACTTACAAAAAAAACACATTACGTTCTGATCTTAAACAAGAAGCGTTTAACTAAATTATGAACATCTACCTAAATGGAAAACCCCTTTCAGATTTCTGTGCAAAAACCTCTGTGAATCATTGGCTTGATTGTGGAACTAGCAAACGTCATATGATTCATTTAAAAAACGCAGTACCCTCGGATAAATTGACATTCCAGATAACTTGATCTTTGTTATTTAAATTATTTCATAAAATAAATACTAGGTTACTATTACTAACCTAGTATTTCATTTATTACTGTATAATGTAATCCCAGTATTTGTAATCCTAGTAACTACTAATTCATAGTGCAATATCGTTTAGACTCATAAATTAGCATATTTAAGGTTAGGCCTTTGAACCATTATGATTGAGTCCTTGTACTTGAGAATTCCACCATTAGATGAAAAGTCATTCTGATTGTTATACTTTTTATTTTTTTCTCGCACTGTTCAAAACTTCATCGAACCAATAAATCAAAGGTTATGACTAAGGCCCGGATTTTGATGACATTTGCATTTTTTTGCATTTTTGGAAATTTTTTGTCCATTAGAGCATTTTTTAAGATTTATAGGGCATTTTTTTCTAAATTTTGGGCCATATTTTGCATTTTAAAGCATTTTTTAAGCTTTTTGTTAATTTTTTCCTATTTTCATTATTTATTGGG
>NC_092210.1:77243452-77245991 GCF_043381705.1 Parasteatoda tepidariorum
ATTTAATAATCCAATGTAATTCTGATATTTAGTAATATTATGAGATGGAAGTTGTTATATCCATTAAAGTTTCTATACAAAATAAAAATATTTTGGTGTCAATATATTTTCCTTTTTTTGTTATTTTAGGATATAAAACATATTTTTCAAACTTTAATGAACGTAGAACGAGTATTGCATTGCTTTATATTTTTTAAATGATTCATAATAATTTTAAAGAGCAAAACGTTTTTTTAATTGAATATTTTTACTTTATTTAAGGCATTTTTTGCATTTTTAAGGACATTTTTTGCCCTTTTGAAGGGCATTTTTTGCACTTTTTAAGGGCATTAGTTGAGATTTTTTAGGTCATCAAAATCCGGGCTCTAGTTATGACGATATCTTCGAAACGGTACAGTGGTTCATATATAAGAAAAGTTAATTTAAAATCAACCTATATTTTAAAAATAAGTACGGGAAATGCAGTTAACTTGACCTATATTTTTGTCAACAAACTAAGATTAAATATCAGCTTTGACCTTTTTTCAAATCAACTTCTATCTGCTTAGAAAGAAGTGCGTTGTAAGGATCGAGAGATTAAAATTTGATATAATAATAAAAAACTAAACGTGAAAATAAAAAAATAAAAGTAAAAAACGTAAATAAGCATTACTCCCGCTGCTTTTCTCCGGATTATGAACGAATATTTTATTTGAACATTAATCAACATAACATAAGCAAAAAATTTTCAGAAGTAATGAAACTGTTTACAAAGTATGATATTATGACAATCATAATATATTTTTATTGATGGTGAGAAAATATTTCAAACAAAAACAATAGGTATTTATACTACTATTTATCAAATTATGCGTTGCCACAGTGTTTTCAACAAGAAATAAAAGTTCAGCTGTCATCAAAAAATTTAATCTAATCGATATTGATCAGAAGATTTGATTTATATAGGGGAAAATATTATCATTTGAAAATCATTAAGATTCGATCATGATAATTTCCTTCAACGATATGCAATTTACGCCATCAGAAATTATCATCTTATTTGAAGAAATATTTAAGTTAGGTAAATCTTGAGATAGATTCAAAACATATTTAAAAACTCGTTTTGTCAGTTGTTCGACAGTTACAATGACCGTTTTGCATTTATATCCTTATGTATTTGTTTCATTGATTTATTAAGTAGTCATACACGACACGTTTTTAATGCTTTCTTGATAACCTCGAATATTTAATTACATATGCGTAATATACTTAGCATTTTTCATAAACATTTGAATATAAAATGGCAAATCTACATCTATTCACCCTAAAAATACGAAAATTCCTTAAATCCGCGCCAGAACATTCGACGTAAATAATTTATTAAAAAAATTTTATGCAGTAATTATAAGCAGAAACTGTTTATTATCTTATTTTTCTACTAATTTAAAAGGATAAATGAAGCTGGTCGCCCGTGTAAATATGCATTTCATTCAACGTAAAAATAAATTTAAAGAAAAAAGAAAGAAATAAAGTTAAAAATTAGAATATTTTTAAATTACTTTACAACATGTACTATTGTTTTCATTAACGTACGGCATCATCACAGAATTTTGCAGTACTAAAATAAAACTAATAACTAAACAATTATAATGAACTTCATAAATTCAATAAAAAATAATAAAAGAAAACGATTAACGCATCCTCTAACTAGCAGTTAAATATTTCACCGTAGCAAGGCAATGAACCTATTTGGGCAAAAGTGCTGTTGTTTTGCCACGCTTTTTTTAAATATAAAAAAAGGAATGCTGTTCTTTTTTACATACTCTAGCATTAGAGAGAAAACTCTTTATACAGTGGGTGGATATATGTCGCCCTTAATAAGTAGAAATCTCTTAAAATCCTTCTCAATATTTCAGACAAATAAATAAAATTGTTATGAGTCATCATAGATTTAAACTCATTGAAAGCTAAAAATAATAGCGTATAAAATCATTAAATCAATTAAATATATAGTGAAACAAATCTTTTTATGTATGTACTTTATTAATCAAAGATTAAGGTTTTTAGCTTTACTTTCTTGAATTCAACAATTAAGCAGAGAATAGAAAATAAAGCATCAGGAAGATGCAGAATAAAATGCAAAATTTAATATAGGAATCCATACATTTGTTATATAAAAATTTATACAATGTAATATATAAATTATACATATTTTACTTTATAAGATTGATTTTCGTTTCAGTTTATAGTTCTCCTCCCACTATTGTATTGATATATTTCACTTTGGCTGTATTAATACAATATTAGAAAGCACTTTTTTTCGGATATAATCATGTGAGCTGATAACGAAATTATATCTCATCGTTATTTTTTTTTAAATTTTTGAATTTTAAAAAGAAAAATTCTTCTATTTTAAAAAAATATTTACATCTTTTTCTATGTTTTCGTTATTTTTTTTAACTTATTTTATGATTTCTATATACTTGCAGCTTATGCTCAGTAAATAGCACTCACTTTTCTAAATTTTTCCTCGTTCGTTAATCTCTCTTTTTTTATCTTT
>NC_092210.1:77246080-77249716 GCF_043381705.1 Parasteatoda tepidariorum
TATATATATATATATATATATATATATATATAAGGATAAGGTAAATAATAAGGTAAAATGATAAACAAAAGAATATTAATTCAACTGTGTAAAACAAAGAAAAAAATATGAAAGTAAAATTTTCCTGCAAAATAAGAGAAGTTGGCAGCTATGTTATTTGTAACTTGTACTTATTTATAGCTTAATTACCAAAAAAGTTCTGAAGAGTCTCCCTTGATATTTCTTTATTGTAATATGTAAGAATAATTGCAGATCAAATTAGGAATTTCATTCTGCAAAATGGGCATTCCCTCCCCCCTCTTAAAAATATAACTTCGATGACCCTAACTATAGATTAAATTGCAAAATTAGACGCAAAAACAATTTCTTTCAATCCTTTTTTTTAACGTATTTGAATTTCTAATCCTCAAAGTGCAGGAGGGTAGCCGCAGTCTGGAAATTATGCACAAACGTTAATTTCAATTTTTAGCATGTTTCACAATAACTTCGATTTTCTAATATGAAACAGAAACAGATAATTATGAAGCTCACTTATTAAAAATAATTATCATTATTTCATTTATTAATATTTAAAAAATGAGTTTAATTGTAATGCAATACCCAGAAAAAAATGTAAAGTATATCACTTTTTACAAACTAATTAATTTAAATTATAAATGACAGAATACAAAATTTGAATGAACTGGTCAAATATCTTTGGAAAAGTAAAAAATTTTAGACAAACTTTTTTTTTTAATTTGCATTTTGCAAAAACTATTTAAAAGACTCAATTAAACTATTGCTTATTGCCATTGAAAATAGCTTAAAATTTCAAATTTTACTTATTATATATAATCGTAAAGATTTTTTTTCATGGAATTATCAACTAAACTAGCGTGTGAAAAGCCTTTGATTCTCAAAAATAGTTCCTGAGATTTGGCTTAAAAAAATGAAAATAATGTTTAAGGTTCCAAATTTTCAATCACTGCCGTAATTAAACTACTGAAACTTTATTTACCCCATTTAAAATAGCCCTCTGCATATTTTGAGGGTCTAGAATGAAAATTCATCTAAAGGGGGTTGTGTTAATTCATAGAAAGCACGTTTTAGCTTATAGTTTCGCAACTAAATTAATTAAATTGAACTGAATTTTGAATTAGTTAATTAGAATATTTGTAGTCATTCCTTTGAACCATAAAGGTTGAAACTTTTGATGTGAAAATCTAATCAGTGGAACAAAATAATTTTGAGAAGATGTCTTTGTTTTTCACCTTACACCAATATTACAAGATATTATAAAATATACTTAAAATATACACAATATACACAGGGTATTACTAAAGTTTTGAAAGTTTATTTTTCACTTATTTTTACGTAATACAAAAATGCTTGCTCACAATGTTAAAACCTGAAACGTAGACTTAATAATTAATGATATTTCTTTAATTTTAGCTTCAAGAATTTTAAAAAAAACATTCAAAATTAAAACGTAAATGTTTTTTGTCACACCGGTGATGAAATTCAGGGTTAAAAGATTAACTAATTTATTATTAAATCTATTATGTACACCGTGACAACACCCATTTTACATTTCTGCTCTTAAATTCTTCATTCACACTTATAGAACTGACAAAGTAAAAAAATGACGACAGACATGGTTAAGAAAATGAGTTATAGTTCATACGATAATTCAAACTATTTTAAAACAAGGAAGCGGAAATGAAAAATCAGCCTAATCAAGAATATTATAAATTAATCGGTCAAATGCAGCCGAACCTCTATGTCACGTACATCGATAAAAACGAATTTTTCGACATCTTAATGATAGCAAACTTTTTCACAAATTCAATAAATTCTTGAATATGAACCAATGTAAAAAGCACAGTTAAAAGTAGTTACGACCCATCTGAATATAGTCAAAAGGTTCTTGTATCAATTTCAAAAACCTATGTAATTAAAATAATTTATTTGAATTTTTTGTCATTTGTAAAGATTTATAAATTGATTATTTCAGTTGAACTGAAATTTATTTCGATCTCAAAAATTGAATGAAAAGAACCATTGAAATGTACATATATTTTTAAATTTATTTTTAAAATCAATATTTTTTTTTCATTTTCTACATCAGAATTTACATTGCCTTTTTATCGCCAAATTTCGATCGTCGTTTTTTATGATAAATGAAAAGATATTATTGTTGTATGGGTAGAGAGTATCGCAGTATAAGATTTTGGACTAGTAAAATGGCAACAAACATGCACAAAGTAAGAAAAGGCTAGATAATTGGCAGCTCTCTGTCCATAAGTTTGAGGTAGAGAACATTTTTTACATTTAAGGTTTTAAAACCGTTTACTACTAGAATGGTAATAAAACAATTAATTCAAATTTATACGCATTTAACCATTTTCAACCAGCAAGGTTTCAAAATCGTAAAAAGAACTATTTTACTGGTTCTTGGAGCTAGGTTTTTCATTAGGTATTGGGCATTGTGGTTAGGTAGTAATTGAGTTGTGTTTTATCAAATGAACGGTTGAATGTTGAACTTCGTAACCATAGTAACCGCCACTGTTTCAGACGAATGGCGACAGGAGTTCTTTCCATAGATAGACTATAATTAAAGTTTTTAAAATCAATGCTTGTTCGTGTATATTGGTTAAATACCCCACTGTAGGTCCGGAAAAGAGCTTGAAAATTTTAAAAAATTTTAAGTATTCGGAAAACTTGCTAAAATTTTAAATGCAATGTTATATTTAGGGAAAAAAAGTTTGACTTACTTTTGTATCGAATAAAATATTTGTTGAATATAGATTAACAAATTCATTAAGAAAGATTAAATTAATGCAACACTTTTTTTGAGCAAAAAATATTTTTTAAATAAACTTGGAAATCAAAGGTTACATTACTAACGAACTTTTAAAAGGCACTGCAATTGATGAAACTTAAATAAAAATATTAACAAGTCAATAATGTCAAATTTTGGTCCAAAAAAATTTTTATATCATCTTTATGATTATTTGATTATTTTCAGAACCATCACTAAAAAATATCTGTGGATAAGAGGAATTCCAAAATTGTAGATTCGAGCAAAGTATATCTTTTTTTCCTCCTTTCGATTCTTGGTATCAATATTTCCATTCGATAGGGTTGATATTTCGATTACATAAACTAATATCGATATCGATATTTTTGTTTAAAAGGTAAATGCTAATTTACTTGGTGATGCTGTCTTTTAGTTCTTGATCAACGACATTAAGCTCAAAAACTTTTCAAAGTTTATTTTTTATTTTAAAATATATTATTTGGTATTATTATTTAGTCTATGTATTATTTTAACTTAAAAAAAATTATAACTGTTTAAGTTGGGTTTTTTTTGGGGGGGGGGGGGAATCATCAATGTCAGAATAACTTCTATGTCTCCAAGAACAGCATTTTTAAATCCCAAGTAATGCTTACATTGCTTTCATTCGATTTTTTAAAGAAAAATGACACACAAAAAAAGGAAAGAAGAAAAAGATTGCTAAGCCGTTTTTCAGAATGGAAAATGTGTTGCGAAACTTTGTATGACTGCAGTAACTATTAAAATCTTCAGAATATTATCAATAAAATTTCTCTGAAGGCAATGATGCTTACTGAAACATTATTTTCTTTTTACTTAAA
>NC_092210.1:77253519-77278040 GCF_043381705.1 Parasteatoda tepidariorum
TATTTGGAGGTTTAGCATTGCGTCATGGTAAATGTTATTCCTACTAAGTGGAAGTAGTTGTGTTTTTTTTATATTATACCCAATTAGGTAAACTGGTAAACAAAAGTATATTAATTCAACAGTGTTAAACAAAAAATAAAATATAAAAGTAAAATTTTCCGGCAAAATAGAAGAAGCTGGCAGCTTTGTTATTTGTAACTTATACTTATTTATAGCTCAATTACCAATAAAGTTCTGAAGAGTCTGTCTTGAGATTTGTTTATTTTTTATTTATATTTTATCACCGTCGTTGAACAACCGACCCAATTTTATAGGTTTACGACTGCTAATGTTCAACTCCGTAGCCATGCAGTTTTGAACTTAATCCAGAAGACAAGGGAACTCCTGGATCGAGTATTGGGAGAAATTTGCCTTCGTGGAGAACTTTTTTGATGGAACTAACTCGCATTTGCGTTATACGAGAACCTCCCACTGTTAGCCTGATGGCAAGGGGACTCTAACACATTATCCGTGTACCACTGAGGTTATTTCATGTCAGCACAGTGGTCGGTGCAAGCCGGATGCGGAATTCGTATCGACAGGGAGTCGAACTCGGTTCGCCTCATTGGAAGGCGAACGCTCTATCCCCTAAGCCATCGCAGCTTTGACATTTGTTCATTTTATTTTATTTTATAACCTGCCCCAATTTTTGGGTTTACGACTACTAATATTTAACTCCGTAGCCTTGTAATTTCGAACCCTATCCGGAAGACAAGGGAACTCCTGGATCAAGTATTGGGAGATATTTTGCCTTCGCGGAGGATTTCTTGATGGAACTAACTCGCATTTGTGTTACATGGAGAGAAAAATCACGAGAACATCCACGGAACTTATTTTTACGTAATACAAAAATGCTTGCTCACAATGTTAAAACCTGAAACGCTGATTTAATTAAAAAATTAATGATACTTCTCTAATTTTAGCTTCAAGAATTTTTAAAAAAAACATTCAAAATTAAAACATAAAGGTTTTTTTGTCGCACCGGTGATGAAATTCAGGGTTAAAAGGTTAACTCATTTATTATCATGTGCATCTGTATTGTGACAACACCCATTTTACATTTCTGCTCTTAAATTCTTCATTCACACTTATAGAACTGACAACGTAAAAAAGTGGCGAGCAGACATGGTTAAGAAAATAAGTTATAGTTCATAAGATAAATCAAACTATTTTAAAACAAGGAAGCGGAAATGAAAAGTTCTCCTAATCAAAAATAGTATAAATTAATCGGACAAATGCAGCCGAACCTCTATGTCACGTACATCAATAAAAATTAATTTTTCGACATCTTAATGATAGCAAACTTTTTCACAAATTCAATAAATTCTTCAATATGAACCAATGTAAAAAGCACAGTTAAAAATAATTATAACTCATCTGAGTCTTTTAATATATTCTAAGGGTTCTTGTATCAATTTCAAACCAATGTAATTAAAACAACAAACTAGTGGGCTGCGCCCCCTGCTCACTAACGCTCGCCAACCCCGTAAATCGCTACGCAATCTTAATATGGTTTGTTTCGCAAACCACCCTCGCTTCGCTCGCTACTAACTTAGGTGCATTGCAAATGCACAAAATTCTAAGAATTCAAAACAATCTTTCAAATTCATATAACAACTTTTTTTTAAAAAAAAATTACATCTTTTTAGTAAATACTAAGTCATTAAAATAAATTTGAATTCAAATAAGGGACATATAATTCGTTAAACCTATTAGAAATGTGCTATAGTATAAAATCTTAAGATAAAACTTCTAAAACTGATATCTCTTTAAAAAGGTTAAATTTTTGACCATAATAAGTCTATTAAAAATTGAAATAAGTGAATTGCAATGGAAAAACCTGCATAAACAAATAAATTCTAGTAAAACAAATAAATTCGTGATATAAATCAAAAATCATGAAATAAATTCGTAATATATAAATTCGTGAAAAAAAGTGCTTTCAAGAAAATACTAAAATAGAGGCTAAAATCGACAAAGGCTATTCACTTTTGTCTAGCTTATGCTCTCTCTGGTTATTTCAATTTCCGTTTTTAAAAGCGCTATATGATGAGCCATCTCAGCTAGATTTGGCATGTGACATTTTTAGCGGCAATCATTGATCGATTTTCTAGCGTTGCCACTCGGGGAGTTGTAATGAGGCTTTATTTTGTCGCCGTGTAAGAGAAATATATATAGATTTTTTGTCGGTTGTAAACATTTATAAATTGATTATTTGAATTTAACTGAAACTTATTTCGATCTCAAAAATTGAATGAAAAGAACCGTTGAAATGTACATATTTTTAAATTTATTTTTAAAATCAAATTTTTTTTTTTATTTTCTACATCAGAATTTACATCGCTTTTTAATCGCCTTGTAATTTTTCGTCCGTTTCCCCTAACATGTCAAAATGTTGTCTTGTACCTCCGTGCCATGCTACAATACAAGTAACTACTGTTTCCTAAATGGTGCTCAATATTCGTAAGTTGAATTGTGAAATATAAAGTAAGTTTGAGAAAGAGTAACAAGCTTATTACATTTAAGCTAAGCTATTGAGCCTGGTTGCAAATTTCTAGATAATTTTTTGTTAATTTCATTGTTTAAAATCATATTTTATATAATTTAACATAAATGTGAGTTGATATTTCAGTTTTTATTTTTTAATGAATTTAAGTATTTTGTCACAAATCCAGTTGATTTATTAAAAAAATAGCTAAATCTTTTCGCTTGATTTTTTTTTTAAAAAAAATAGCTTTCACGTTTAAAAAAATTATGATTTGAAGCTCAGGAAAGAGTTAGTTTAAAAAACATCTTCATGTAAGATAAAATAATTAGAAATTTTGATATTTTATTCAATAACTTCATAATTTATTATGTGTTTATAGTTTTAATAGTTGTATGTATAGTTTATATCCAGCTTCAATTAAGTTAATTAAAAGAAACCCTGAATTAATATTTAACGCCAAGGCAAGCATTTTTTATTTCTAAATTTTATGTTTCTAAGTACATACATTCACCAATATAAAATTACTTTCAATAATGTTATATAAAACCAAAAATAATATGGCAAGCACAATACAATCTAAAAATTTATACTAGTGATCAACTTTCCCTTTTTCAAATATAGAACTCTGTGATTGAATGTAAGTCCAGCTACCATGACTTTCCCCTTTAGAAACTCGTAGAATATAGTGATAAAAAAAATGAAAATGAATCAAGCTTCATTGAATTTCTTCTTGAATATGAGAAAATATTAATAAACAATGTAACAAACAGGAGAAAATACTACACTGTTTGAATTTATATTCTGAAATTGAGGCAAAATAACTGGCAGCTCTCTGTCCATAAGTTTGAGGTAAAGAACATTTTTTACATTTGAGGTTTTGAAACCGTTTACTACTAGAATGGTAATAAAACAATTTATTCAAATTTATACTTATTTAAACATTTTCAACGAGCATGGTTTCAAAATCGTAAAAAGAATTATTTTACTGGTTCTTGGAGCTAGATTTTTCATTAGGTATTGAGCATTGGGGTAAGGTTGTAATTGAGTTGTGTTTTATCAAATGAACAGTTGAATGTTGAACTTCGTAACCATAGTAACCGCCACTGTTTCAGACAAATGGCGACAGGAGTTCTTTCCATAGATGGACTATAATTAAAGTTTTTAAAATCAGTGTTTGTTCGTGTATATTGGCTAAATACCCCACTGTAGGTCCGGAAAAGAACTTGAAAATTTAAAAAAATTTTAAGTTCTCAAAAAACCTGTTAAAATTTGAAATGCAATGTTAGATCTAAGGAAAAAAAGTTTTATTTACTTTTGTATCGAATAAAATATTTGCTGAATATAAATTAATAAATTAATTGAAAAAGATTAAATTGATGCAACACTTTTTTTGCTCAATTTTCTTTTTAAAACAAACTTATAAATCAAAAAAAGGTTACATTACCAACAAACTTTTAAAAGGCACTGCAATTGATGAAACTTAAATAAAAATATTAATAAGTCATTAATGTCAAATTTAGGTCAAAAAATTATTTTATATCATCTTTATGATTATTTGATTATTTTTAGAACCATCACTAAAAAGTAACTGTGGATAAGGAATTCAAAAATTGTAGATTCGAGCAAAGTATATTTTTTTCCTTCTTTTCGATTCTTGGTATCAATATTTCCATTGGATAGTGTTGGTTGATATTTCGATTACATAAACTAATATCGATATTTTTGTTTAAAAGGTAAATGCTAATTTACTTGGTCATGTTGTCTTTTAATTCTTGATCACCCCCATTAAGCTAAATTATTTTTAAAGCTTATTTTTTATTTTGAAATAGTTTAGTATTATTATTTAGTCTATGTATTCTTCTAACTTAGAAAAAATTATAACAGTTTAAGTTGGGTTTTTTTTTTTTTTTTTTTGGTGAGAAAATCATCACAAATGAAATTCATTGACTGGCATAATTAATAAATAGTAAATAGGTGCACAGTTTGGTTTTGACAAAGTTGCTAATTTGATTTATTATCCATCAAAGTAACCCTTGAGATAATTAACTTACTCTTTTTTTAATGTTATCGTAGGTTGTACTAAGCATTTTAACAAACAAATTCAACAAGATAAACCATCATACAAGGATTAAGAAGAAATTAAGATTAAGACGTAAGAGGCAAAACCAAAGAGGGGCGAACCAGCTGGTCGCCGTAGGAGACTAGTATGAAAATAAATCAAGAATCAATTACATAAATGTAATAAAAAAATTGCGGTATTCAAATGAGAGAAAAGACAGCAAAAAGTTTCATGGTAACTGAACGAATATTACTACCAAACCAAGGACCTCCCGATTCTACGCTTTAATCATCACAGCTAACAAAATTAATGTTTTTGTTTTGGGTATTTCTAGACAGGTTCAATACAAGAATCGAATACTTAAAATACGTATTTCTGTAGTTGTTACGGACATTCTAATAATTAAATACTTCAAATCTGGTTCGAAATAAGCATAAGAAAAACCCAAAATTTTCAAAAGAGGTTTTAGTTTGCTTATTGATATTGCCAATTTCTAACAAAATTATTAAAACTGTTGAATAAGGCGTACTAAAACACAAATTAATACTTATAATAATATAATATTATGGATAACAACTAAGTTAAAGTATAAATCCAAATACATTAAGACTATTATTAAGTATCTAGTAGTGTTTATACTTCATTTCAATAGTGTTGAAACTTTTTTTCTGTACAATAAGACTAGTACGTTAAGGAAGCAGCAAATAAAACTTCATAACATGGTTTCATGCAAGGGGAAAAAACAAGCATAATTTTTAACGGAAGAAATTACCCTACATTGCGATTAAATTTAAAAAATATTTTTATATAGAACAATAATATTGCTGTAAAAAATGACTTAGCTTCAATTTCATTGCGACATTATTAAAAAAATATGTGACTATCAATTATTTTCTAAAGTTTCTTTTAAATAGAAAATGATTATTTAATAAATATTTTTTTTAAAAAAAGGTGAAATTAATATATAATTATGTATAATATTTAAGTCATTGCTTTATATAATGACATAAAGTAAATATAACTGAATATAAAGTAAATTTTTAAAACTAGATATGACCATCAATGTATAAAAATGAATGTATTATTTTTTATAATTTTTATAATTTTTTTGATAAAAATAATTTTTAACCATGCATTTTATACTTCGAATATGATTAATCATTATTCATTGTACTAAAAACTTCTATATATATTCCCCAGTCTTAATAGTATCAGCAATAATATAAATTCGAACACATAAATAAATATTTATATTCTCTAAATTCTATATCGCTTAAATATATAAAAACAAAATTTAAATCAGCTTTCTCTCTAACAATTTTACATGAAACGGCCAAATAAAGAATAAATCAAAAATTTTAAAAAATAGACAAAAAGTGAACTCTGTCACCAATTGCTTTTAAAAAAAATAATGACAAAAATTACCTAGTCGTAGAGAACGGGCAAGCCATTGCTGATAGAAAATCAATTCTATGTTCATTTAACAGCTTCAAGAACTTTAAATTCCCACACTATTAGCTCCTTCACTTATTTGTAGAAATCAACACCTCATTGGTCATTTTCAGAGTGACGTCAGAGCAATGATAATGAAGTGAGAACTTTTTTTTTTAAAGATTTAACTCATACAACTCAATATCACATCTAAATAAAATCAAGAAATATTAGATTTCAAGGTTTTAATGCTACAAAATATCGATAAACCTCGAGTCAGTTTTAGTTTCCTTTAAATGATGTTATTTTGATTTATTCTCCTCCCTTGACTGATGACAGTTTGATCAAAATAATTGCGCAGCACTTGTGTTATATGTGGAGTTAATTAATATTTTACAACGTAACTTAAAATGCAACGTCGTACTTATTTTCTTTTTGATAAGCAACACACGTTTAAATAAAGTGCATGACTAAACTTCGCTATTTTATCATTGACTTACAATAAAATTAGTCAATTCCTTCAGCTTGTTTAATGTAATCCTAGATTAAGTTTTCACTTTCATATAACTATACTGTTGAAATTAATTGCAAACTGTGTGATAAAATTTCTCATCTTCTTTTCTTATCTTTTCGTTCCAAATAGTTCAAAATTACAATTATTTTAATTGCTATCAATTATTTTGATAAGTATTGCAATTCGATATTTTCAAGACAAATTAAAGTGTCAGCATTAGTGATAAAGAATGTTGTAAGTAATGACTCAAATAACTTTAAGAGCTTTTGGGAAGTACATTATACGCTTGTGAGTTAATATGATTATTTGTGAAAAAATTTTCCAATCATTTTAGAAAAAGAAAATTTTTTTTTAAAGTAAGAAATGTCGATCCAAGGTGCAGCATTGTGTCACATCTTAATTCAGAGGTTCCCAATGTTTTTCGGCAATGCAATTCTAAATTATTACCTTTCTTCTAGTGTTATTTCTTCTTAAATTATTATCTTTCTTTTTTCACAAATGAAATTCATTAAAAATTGCGAATATATTAACCGAAAGAATTATTTTTTATTTTGAATGGACTACTTATTTGAAAGTATTTAATCATCGTTTTAAATTAAATTAAACGATAGACAATTGAAGAATACACAAGGCAGGAATGGTATATATTCTAGTTAGTTTTTTTTGGGTATGCATAAGCTGGAAGGAATAAAACAAGCTCAATTATAAATTTTATTTTAAATAAAAGCAAAAAACAGCTGTTATAGACCTAGAGAATGACTGTGGCAAAAACATATTTCTTCATTGAGGAATTTTAATATTTCATTTTTCAATTGAAATGTTTGATTTACAAACTTTTATAAATTGGTATCTTTTTCATAATTTCTTCGACCGACGTATAACTATATAGATTAGAATAGTTATATTTTACGAATCTATATTGTTAGAACGACTGTATAGATTTTTATTGTTTGTTATTTTGTTCCACTGGAATTTTACTGAAATAATTTTTTAAAAGATACTTAATTATTAAAAAAATAATAAATTATATATTTGATATGTTACCGGCAAAGTATGAAACACCGGCATTGTATAGAATGCCGGATGTTTTTAGGCAAAGTATGAAATGTGAGAATTATTACATACTTTCCCTAGGCATTGTATAAAATTCCTAGGCATTCTATAGAGTGCCAAATGCTATTTAGGCAAAGTATGAAAAAAACGTCCTGATGAGGCTGCAAAAATTTTCCGTCGATAAAAAGAAAATTATNTATTATTAATGCTATTTTTATATATATAAAAATTTCTTCATATATTAATTATTCGATTAATTTTTATTAATCACACATATAATTCAATGAGTGTTTGATGGATCAGATTTAAATTTTTTTACTATTAAACGTTCTTCATATTGTAATTTTTCATTAAACGTGAATTTATCCTTCAAGTATTAAAATATGAAACGCTCCTCTTATATTAATTTTTAGTTTACCTTAAATAAAGTTCAGTAAGTGCACTTTAGATCAGAATGCCCATTTTCTTCTATTAAACTATAAAACATTCTTCTTACATTGATTTTTCGTTAACTGCATATATTCAAAATTGAAGAGCTCCTATCAGAACTACCCTTAAACGTTATTGAAGAATGAAACACTCCACGGCCTATTTTAGATCATTGTAAGGTAATCGTAAGTCTTAGTTTCACCGACAGCATAAAATAAGAGTTAAATTGCACAACCGGCATCAAATATCTATGCAGTTTCCTGAGAATACGTGGTAGGAAAGACAAAAAAGAAAGAAAAAAAGAAAGGCTGAAAGTAAATCTCCAAGTAGAAATTCGTTTTTCTTTTTTTCTTTTTCTTCCTCCATTGACCAACACTGGAATAGAGAAAAGGATAAGATTCTAATTCCTAATTCTGAACACAATATCCATTTTTTCGTAGATTTTACACTAGTTGAAGAACTCGATTTAGCCTCCGTTCTTTATGCATCTAGGATTTCGAATTATTCGGGAAGGAAGGAAGATTTATTGAATTGAATTCAAAAATTATGCATTAAAATATAACCCTTTCAGAGGCTTTGCAGGGTGGTAAAAGATAAATGACTTTTTATTCCTTACTAATACCTTCTTTAGTTCAGATTAATTATTAAAATATATTAGTACGTAATATATTGGTTAGTTAAATGAACCAGTTTATGAAAAAATTGTAAATGCAAATAAATAGTCAAGAAAAAAGAAAGTATAAATAACCTTTGCTCTAATAATCAAATTTTCTTGTACTTATATGCAATCTTAATGATTTTGTTACATGAATATGCATTTGGATTAGAATAGACTATATTCCAAATTGCAAATTCATACACAAAAATTAACCTTCTCTTTAATTAGCATCCTTTTTAATTTCTCTCCTATTGAAATTTTTATTTTGAATTTTGAATTTTAATTTTTTATTTTGAATTTCTCTCCTATTGATTTGGTCTATTTGAATTTCTCTCCTATTGATTCGGTCTGTTTTAATTTCTCTCCTATTGATTCGGCCTGTTTGAATTTCTCTCCTATTGATTTGGCCTATTTGAATTTCTCTCCTATTGATTCGGTCTGTTTTAATTTCTCTCCTATTGATTCGGCCTACTTTAATTTCTCTCCTATTGATTCTGCCTGTTTGAATTTCTCTCCTATAGATTCGGCCTATTTGAATTTCTCTCCTGGGAATCAAAAGGAAATCCTTTCAATTTAGTTAGAAGATAAGTAGAAATATTGTAGAAATATCGTAAGATAAGAGGAAATATACTTACTATTAACTTTACTTTTTTACGTATTTCACTAAATGACTGAAATATTTATGGTGACCAAAAACTTTTGTGCATATAATTATTAAACTCATTTATCCAAAGCCAACTAAACGTAAAAAAAAAACAATTCTCTTAGCATTTTTTAATTCTTTAATTTAATAATAATCAAAAATTGTAGAGTTTCAAAGCATAAAAATTTATATACCATTCATATCTTTTCAACTAAGTAACTTTAAATAACAAAATCCAAAATTTTATCATACTCAATAGAAATCTTTCCTGAGTAATAAAATTTTAAAACAATTCCCATTTTTAAATTTACCCTCTATATATTGTTAAAAAACTTTGCCAAATTCTGAGATAAATTAGTTTCTATAGAACTATTCAATTATACACTGAAAAAATTTCAGTGCATCTCAACATCAAAAATGATGGCAACTACTTTACATCGAAGTGGTGATTCATTAAGTATTTCACTACACCAAGCTCCAAGAATGTTCCTGGAGCCAGGAATGTTGGCGTAAATTAGCTGCCACCATTTTTGTTATTCAGTAACACTAAAATTTATAATTAATGTAAGATATAATACACTTAAAAGTCAATAAAGTTAGTTTTACGATACAATATAGAGAACGAATCTTTAACTTAGGATGCGTGTATACAATATTGCTCAAAATAAAATTAGGTTGGTAATTAATAATACATACAGTGCAAAGAGAATAGTAATATCAATTCGAACTGGACTTAAATCCGAAGTGAATAGAAGTTAAATATTTTTGATTTATTTATACAATTGGGAGATTTAAGTAATTCTTTTACGTATGTATTCTTTTTGCATAACTTATCTTTTTTTTTTGTAAATTTAAGTATTTTGGGTACAACTGAAATCATAAATACTTCTTATAACAGTTTATACATGATCAGTCTGTAAAACCAACAAGAAAATTTAAATAACTTTGAAATATTCGACCACATTCAATATTCTAGTTCAATCAGTTAAGAGGATTGGAGCTTAGTTGGTAACAAATAGGCTGTGATCAGTTTGTCCACTCAATACTACAGGAAGAATGAAATTACTAGACAAATAAACGACCATGGTCTTGGAACATGCACTCCCGAAGTTACTTTGGTAGACAGCTAAACCTAGCTACGCTTCGATGTCCTCCATCATAGAACAAAAATTAAAAATGTTCGTATCTTCAAAAATAATGCTAATGATTAATTAAACTCACTCATTAAATGTAGCTGGATTTTTCTGTCGTAAATTAATATATCTAACACAAAAAAATTACAATTTATCTTAATTTTTAAAAATTTACGGAGCTTTCAAAAACGAAAACACATTTTCCGACCTGTTGCCAGCCATGAAAGGAGTAAACACACTTGACTTAGTGTAAGCCTATCAATTAAAGACTTAGGCGGGAAAACATTTTTTGTTCATAAAAGTAGATTAAAATATAAAACGAAACTATTTGGATAAATTGAGTGTTGTAATAATTGAAATTTATGAAATTCAATGCAAAAAATTTCATCAATATAGCTGCAACATAAAAAATTGTGATTAAATTCGTTAAACAGTTGTTTTGCATAGTAAATTTTAAAAAAAAGATTGACAGAACAAAAAGATAGTTGAACTGAAGTTTGCTCCCATGGAAATACCATTAATTTAAAAGAATTAAAAATAATCATTATAAATATATTGTTCTCTAGGCAAATAGAATTTATCAATACAAAACTTATTTTGTCTAAAGGCAAAATTAAACAAAATTTGAAATTACCGGAAATAAAAGTTCAAGAAGCAAGGTAGTAAAAAGCTTTGCAAAATCAAAGATTCATATGAAAGTTGTATTATAACAAGTTTTAAGTTCAGTTAGAAACTCGGCATTATTTTAGACTATCCAAAACAATAGATATCTCTTCAAGAGAATAACGTAAGGAGAATTCTTTAAAGTCACGAAATTTACAAAAAATATGACAAATTCGGTGGGACCGACATTGTGAGAACTATTAAAGCATCACGCATTAGGTGGCTGGGCCACCTCTTCAGAAATTCTGATGCCGTCCCTGCCAAAAAAGTGACTTTTTCCACAATTGAAGGGACGAGACGTAGGGGACGACCACCTACAAGATGGATAGACGACGTTGAAAAGGACCTCAAGCTATTGGGAGTCAACCGATGGCGGGCCGTCGCACCGGACAGGGCCAGATGGAGGAAAATCTGCGAGTCAGCCTTGGCCTGTGAAAGGCTGTTGCGCTTATGAAGAAGAAGAAGAANGACGATGTCAACCGTCATCTATGAAAAGGTACCCCATTGTGGAGCTAGTGGTTATAGACAATGTCAACCTTCATCTATGAAAAGGTACCTCGACATAGAGTCGAGTTAACATGTCTTATATACTAGTGGATTGTAGTTGTAAATTTATAGTGGCAGATACGTTACAACATGTACACAATATTGCTTGAAATAAAATGAGTTTGGTAATCAAACATACATCACAGAGAGAATAGTGATATCAATTCTAACTAGACTTAAATCCAAAGGGAATAGATTTATTTAAACATTTTATTTATTTATACAATTGGCAGATTTAAGTAAATCTTTTACGTATGCATATTCTTCTTACATAACTTATCGTTTTGCAATTATTATTTTTTTTGTAAATTTAAGTATTTTGCGTACAATTAAAGTCATAAATACTTTATTGTAACAGTTTATGCATGATCAGTTTATAAAACCGACAAGAAGATTGAAATAACTTTCAAATATTCGACCACATTCAATATTCCAGCTCAATCAGTAAAGAGGATTGAAACTTAAGTTGGTAACAAATAGGCTGTGATCAGTTTGTCCACTCAATACGACAGGAAGGATGAAATTACTAGACAAATAATCGACCATGATCTTGGAACATGCACTCCCGGAGGTAATTTGGTCAACAGCTAAACCTAGCTACGCTTCGATGTCCTCCCTCATTGATCAAAAATTAAAAATGTTCGTAGCTTCAGAAATAAAGTTAATGATTAATTAAACTCACTCATTAAGTGTAGCTGGATTTTTCTGTCGTAAATTAATATATCTGACACAAAAAAATTACAATTTATCTTTATTTTTAAAAAATTTACGGATCTTTCAAAAATTATAACACATTTTCCGACTTGTTGCCAGCCATGAAAGGAGTAAATACACTTGACTTAGTGTAAGCCTATCAGTTAAAGACTTAGGCGGGAAAACGTTTCATGTTCATAAAAGTAGATTAAAATAAAAAACGAAATAATTTGGATAAATTGAATGCTGTAATAATTGAAATTTATGAAATTCAATGCAAAAAATGTCAACAATATGTCTGAAACATAAAAAAATTTGATTAATTTCGCTAAACAGTTGTTTTGCATAGCAAATTTAAAAAAAAAAAAAAAAAAAAAAAGAGAGATTGGCCATAGTTAAACTAAATTTTGCTCCCATGGAAATACCATTAATTTATAAGAACAAAAAATAATCATTATTAATGTAGTTGTTATATAGGCAAAATTTTAAAAGTGATCGAAATTTATCAATACAAAACTTATTTTGTCTAAAGGCAAAATTAAACAAAATTTAAAATTACTGAAAATAAAAGTTCAAGAAGCAAGGTTAGTAAAAAGCTTTGCAAAATCAAAGATTCATATAAAAGTTATATTATAACAATTTTTAAGTTTAGTTAGAAACTCAACATTATCTTAGACTACCCAAAACCATAGATAGTTTTCGAATTTAAGACCATTTAGTAGTTCTTTTAATTGAAATTCCTGTAGCATTGCAAGCTTTTTACCAATAGTGGAGGTCCAGCACTGCAAATGAAACAAAAGACAACTGGTTTTATATGAAATTCAGGGATTGCATAAATGAAAGGTAATGATGTCTGCTTTGATGTTTTCAGCTGTATGTATTCATACATTGACAAAAGATTTTATTAATCAAGTTACATTATTTGTAATAAGTTTATAAGGAAATAGGTTTATTCAAATAGGTTTATAAGTGCAATTTCATTAATTATATAATATTAATATAAATTATTATTAGATTGAGTAATTTACAGCTATTCCATAGTAGTAATCACGAAAAATTATTTGTACCTTTGCAAAGAAATAATATCCTTTTTAAAAAATTCAAAAACGTTTATGTGATAATTTGAGTAATAATCATAATTTAACTTTATATTCATAAAAGATTTTTGAAAAGAAAATATAAAAGCCAGTTTTGAAATGAACAAAATAATATCTTTTTGTAAAATATTAAAGGTATAATTTAAATTGACTTTATTTATCGAAACAAAATTTTGTACCATAAAAAAGCAACTTTCTCATTTTTTACCACAAATTTTTTTTAATAAAAAAACAAGCTGAAAAAATTTAGCAAAAGAAAGAAAAATTGCAAGTA
Organism: Parasteatoda tepidariorum; assembly: GCF_043381705.1. Lineage (NCBI taxonomy): Eukaryota > Metazoa > Arthropoda > Arachnida > Araneae > Theridiidae > Parasteatoda > Parasteatoda tepidariorum. Next base: position 77,267,240 of record NC_092210.1, read on the forward strand.
GAGTAAACTGCAAACAAGTAAAACTAAAGATAAAAAGAAAGATTTTCTTCATATGTAAAAATAAAGAGCAATTCCCTTTGTCTAAAGAAGAAAAAAAAGAGAAATAAATAAATTTTAAAAAAGGCGATGACTTTTTTTTTCTAATTGGCTTATTTATCAGTAAAGTACCCGTGTTTGATGGTATGGTGAAAAATTTTATTTGATGTAACTTCAAACCGTCAAAAATCAAAACATCATGAATAACAATATTTCATTTTTTCCTTCAATTAAATATTTATAATGAAATGATTTATTTTATTATGAATGAAAATATTAACATTAAGTTTATGGTTTCTTTATCATTAGCATCTTTATTATAAGCATCCTTTTAGGTAAAGCTAAAGCGTGATTGCATAAATTAAAATTCTATTTAATGGTTGAGAATTGTGCTAAATATATGTGTTATATTAAAGTCTCTGCTTGACTGCGTTGAAATCACAGACAAAATTCGATTTTTGAAGATAGTGTCGTAGATCGACTCTGTGATAACTTTTATCCGGGTATGTATATAAATATGACTTGACTTCCAATGAGGTGATCCAAATGCAATGGCTAGTCGATATGAATTCTGCTCACGACTCGCAGCGACTACAAAACTGACTTAAAATTATCCGGAAATATATTCTACCTGACCAATTTTTTGGAGGACTTACAACTATCAATGTTTAACTCCCTAGCCTTTTAATTTTGAGTCCATCCCAGAAGGCAAGGAAAGCTCCAGTAGCAAATTGAGACAACTTTTAAGGAATACCATTTGATGGATCTAAATCGCTCTCGCATAATACGGAAGGAAACCACGAAAACCTCCTACGGTTAGACCAACAGTAAAGAGATTTTGATCCTTGATCAGTCTACCACTGAACATATTTTTCATCAGCACTGTGGTCGACCAGAATCTCGACCCGTCATCGCAACTGGGTCCCAGTGGGAGACGAGTTTATGAATCTGTGACGCAAATGTGTCATGTTTGCTTAGCAAATCTTAAATGCAGTTTTAAGTTAATGCCCTTTTTATAAATCAAAATACAACCTATATCACAATTGTCAAATTCGGTAATTAGACCCGATTTCTCTTACTTTCGAAGGAATTGAAACTGAACATTTATTTCTCGTTGATAATTCTGCTGATTTTTTGAAAAAGCATACCTTTTACAAAACAAAACACTTCCATGACATAAATTTTAAAAAAAGAAAGAACAAAAGCCATTTTTTGTAGATTTGCATTGTTTCTGTAATCACTGGAAACTCTAACTTTGAAATGACATTAAAGTTTGCACGAATAAAAATAATTAAGAATATGTGAAGAAATTTGTTTATCATTTCCCCTTAATTAATTTGACTTTCAGCGTGTCTCGAATGATAACCTAGTTTAAAGACTTTATAGTAATAAATAGGAGTAAAAGAATAAAACAAATTAGTTTGAGTTAATTATGAACTACAGTAAAGGGAATTTAAATGCTCTAATTATTTTCGCGTCTCGTTGACTGAATGCATGAGTTGGCGTTATGATATTAAAGTCAAAAGTAATTTTTTTTGCCTGCCAAATGTTAGATTTATATTTCCTAATTTTGGAAAAATAAAAAAATTCTTTTACGTAATTAAGAGAGCGGAAGTCGTAAGTTGTAAATATATTTTATGCGATGAATTTTAAAATCTTTGTAGCATGAGCTATGTTGAAGATTGTAAGTATTATGTTATAGATGTAATGAAGCAATCATAATTATAATTAATATTTATTTTAAATAATGATACTGTGATTACAATATGTTTACCTTTACCTCGCTCAGTAGCATTTGCATAATGGTAAACGCAATGGCAAAGGCTTGCAATGGTAATTACAACATTCGTATTTCTTTCAATGTAATTTTTTGGTTTTTAGTTAAAATAAATTTTTTTGTTAAAATAACTCTTTTACTAGAAATTTTATTATTTTAACCAAAAGATTCAGAGGATAAACAGATCAAGAGAAAATTACTTTTAATGTTACTGGCGAAGGGTTTTTTCAACAAAAAAAAAGCTAAACTCGAGTTCTATTACATTTCATGAGTATTTTTCGAAGTATTATTCTACATTTTCATACATTTTGAACAGGTAAAAAAATTGATGTATATATAAATTAAAAATTTATATAATATTATAAAATTAACATACAGGTAAAAAAATTAAACCGTAATAGTTGTTCTATATAATTTAAAATAAGACTTTTAATAGAAATCTTAGTACTTAAAAAACCAAAAGAAACATGGAATAGTCAAGTGAAAAATAGATAAAGAGAAAATTATTTTTAATGTTACTGGAAAAGGGTTTTTTTTTAAAAAAACTGAACTTTTATTACTTTTCATTTAATGAGTATTTTTCGGAGTATTTCAACTTTTCCATGCATTTTGGAAAACTAATGCAGGTACTAAATCAAACTATAGTCATTCTGACAACTGACCACACTCATATACATCATTTAAGTCTGCTAAAAACGGCCTTAAATTAAGAATTTATTGCAACTGATTCAGAAATGTTCGACGGCTAATTTTACTAAAAAAATTATGGTAAGAAACAACGGATAACTTTATTCTGCTTGAAGGGGAAAAATAGGCATTATACCTTAAAAGAAAAAATACCAGAAATTTATGAGCTTGATATGAAAATGTTAAATTTTTCTCGAAATTTTTTATTTTATTTTCCTAAGCAAAATAATTGAAAAAACACAGTGAAATTTAACGATATTGCTATGTAATCTTCCTAAAAAGAGGGTAGGGAATCCTAATATTTCGTTACATTTATGGAATTTTCTGAAGGAATTTTTTCAAAAAAAGCTGAAAATGAAATATTAAAGCTTAATACACTATTAAAAATATAACTCCGAAACCAATTGAAATTTCTTTTAGAAACAAGAGATAAAATACGTGGCTGTTAAAAAAATTCAATTCGATTGTAATTAGTTTTTTTTATTTCCTCTTGAGATCTGGGTTTTAAATAATGGTTTGAAGAAGAGATTTTTAATTCGAAATACAATAGCTCACAAAAAATTTCCTACACTTACGATTTTCAATGAAATAGGGCTCTATTCTATAATTAAAATGAATATCTCAGAATGGGAATTTAATAATAAGATCCATTAACTTTTCTTGGCGAAATAGAATGAAATATTTTAAAAAATAGTAAAAGTTTGTTTTTAAGAAATATATAATCAAAAAGTGACAAAATCTTTATCTCACAAAATTCCTCATACATTGAAATATTTTCCGATTAAATCATAAAAAAATTATTATCACGTGGTTTATTTTGAATTTATTTACTTATTTCTCATTGATTTTAATTGTTTATTCACTTGTAATTTGCATTTACTAACCTCATTTAATTTTTACTCGCTTACTCCGTAAGTATTCTTTTTACATAAAAATGACTCGTAGTCTCAATAAAACAATAAACAGCTTTCGAAAATTGAATATTTTTCATCATATCAGTTGTAAATCAGTGCAGAATATCTGTATATTAATAAAATTATCCCACTCTACCGAACAGTATGTCATAAAATTCCAATATTCAGAAATTCAGATTAGTATCATCAGAAAATATAATCATTAAACTCTGTGAAAAATTCAGAAATTCAAGTTTGAGTACTTTTCAGTTGAAAAGGAAAAAAATATCTACTACTTCAATTTCATCTGAAACTCAACGACGAGTTTTCAGAGCAGCTGAATTAAATGGGCGCTTAATCAGTAGAAAGTTTTTCTGTTTGTATTAAGCAAAACAGAAAGCTTAAACTTTACTTTGCAAAATCAATGATAAATAAACCCAAACATAATTGAATAGGTTCGAATCCTAACGGTGGATGGTTGATGCGAATTCTGCTCCTGGCTAGCACCGACCACAGTGCATTCTCAGTGGTAGATGGATCATGGGTTCCCCTTGCCGTTGGGTTATCTGTGAAAGGATTTCATATTTTTCCACTTTAAGTAAAGCAAACGCGGGTTAGTTCCCTCAAAAAATCCTCTACGAAAGCTAGATTGTCCCTTTGCTTCATCCAGGAGCTCCCTAGTCTTCTGGGGAAATAACTGTGTTTAATACAGGGTGACACAAAAGAACGGAAACTTCATAACAATCCAATAAAACCAATTGTGAGGGAATTGACACATTTTATTCATAATAACTGAAACCTTAAAATTAGCCATATTAGAAGCATTAATGGAAATTTATCATTCTTTTAAAAACTACGTCCATTAAATACCGTCCTTCTGTGCGAATGTATTATTGAAATCTGCTGTTGAGATTCCTCATTGTAAGATATATACGAGATATATACAAGTGGTAAGATAAATAAGAGATGCAGATTCCCATACTTTTGCATTAGCATGCTCACATTATTACTGCGCATCCTAACACAAAAATCTAGGAATTCGCCATTTATATGCCTCTTCCTTATCACTTGCCTCAGCAGTGTTTGACTAAGTTACCAAAATATCTTTTGTGAGCGTGTGTGCCAAAGAATATTTAGATGGTTGACTGCAGTCCATAAATTATAATTTCAAATTAATATTATTATTATTTATTTACAAAGAAATTACAAGCTGATTTTCTTTTTAATGACAAGCGGCTAAGTCTGGCAGTGAACTGATCATTAAGACGCGTTTCCCAGCAGATCACCGAAGTCAAGCATCACTGGCTGCGGTCAGTGTACGGGTGGGTGACCACTTGGATCAGTCTGCGTAGGGACAGAGGGTGTGCGGTATTGATCCTTGCTGAACTGTTCTACCGTAAAATGCTCGACTTCGCGTACAGGTCGTTGGGCTACTGAAGCTGGGGTACCATCCCCTCTGCAGAGGATCAAAATTGTGATTGTCTCAAAATTGTGCATGTCTTCGGATCATCCTCAGGGATGCTTCCCAGACCATCGCTAATAGCCCATTGTGCAGCTCTAGTGCGACGTAAATGTTCAACAACGACAAGCGGGTAACGTAATTCACTAATTTGCTCATTCAGTGTAACGAGCCTTTTTGTTTTCGTTGGTTTATGCAAATTATTGTACATCTTAAACTGCCACCAATATATAATTTTAGAATCCTTCTCAAAAATAAGGCAAAAAAAAGTAAATCCATGACTTTAAGATTTGAGATTTCACTAATTTTTCTTTCCAGTAATAGCTGAACTAGAGTAAAAAATTTTAAAATTAAAAATTAAAAATATATACATAATGCTTAAATCAGAACTTGGGCACATTGACATTTCTCAATCTGACCTCTTATATATCTGTTTAAATCCTTTATAAAAAGTGGTGGGCAAATTTTTTTAAATTCGAATTTCTTAAAATATTAATGCATAACTTTTTCAACCCATAGAAAAAAGAATTTCCGAAACCGTGGAAATTCGACAGTTGACGTAGGAACTTGAATTGCAATTAGGATCGCAAATTATAAATGTTTATAGTAACCAAAAATTAAAGACATTAAAGGAGTTTAAAAAAAAAAATTGTATATGAAATTGAAATGGTAAAATTATAAGGTTTAAATTTTATCCCAATGGAATTTGGAGCTAAATCTGCATTAGGGCAATAAAAAATTCAAGAAGCTCTTATTTCAAATTTTTTTTTTATCGTGATAAGAGAATCTGTTTATAGCAAAAGGTATAAGAATAGCAATAAGTATAAGTTGCTTAGAATAAGTTGCAATAGAATAAGTTGCAATATAATAAGTTGCTTAGCAATCATTAGGGTTGATAAGCATTATTTATTACCCGTGTTTAAAGAAAGGTTTGTTAACCACAACTCTACAGTTTATCCCTTGCCTGTAGCGCAAATGCGCCATTTTCGGAATGCTCGACATGAATTCAGGCAAGAGAAAAATCGGTGCTTCAATTCCGTAGTGCCCGAACTCAATTCGTTCAATGTAATTATCTATTTTCCCAATTGATGGCGATACTTGATTTTAAGTTTTCTCTCAAAAAGTTCCGCAGTTCACGCCCTTTATTAGATTTATGAAATTTTGCAATTCAAAGGAAACTGCAGGACAGAGAATTCATCACAGTTGATAAAAATAATAATATTGTTGTATTAGTTTATTATATTTACCATGAAAATTCTGTCATTTGATCAATTTTGCTACAATTTGAGATTACTTTTATCCATTAAAATTTCATATAAATGTGAAAATATTAAATATAGTTGTGATTTCGTTTAGTTATTATTATTAGTTTTTTTTTTAAATAATCCATTTCTAGCATTTTGGTGATAATAACAAACAAAATTAAAGAGAAATATTTTATTCATTTTTGACACGTTTTTCTCAAATATATTCCATAGGCAAGTCGTTAATTGTATCTAGCTATTTTTCAATTAAAAAGAAACAAAATTCCTTTAATAAACAATCCTTTTCGAAACAAAGTAATCTCATGAATGGTATTACCATATTACTCAACGTTTTGTGATAAAAAAAAAATTTAGAATGGTATACACCGCTTTACAATTATTAAACAGTAACTAAGTCTTATTTGCTTCAATTGCTCTATGTAGATTTGTACCCAGTTAACATATGTAATTAAAAAAAATTATTAAGAATAAACTTTTCGCACATTTACCAAATAAAAGTTTTAGTGAAAAACATTTAACGATTGTTCATAGTAAACAAAAATTAAAAAGTAATTTTAAAAACATTATTGTAGATAATTTTGCAATGATAAAATTAGTAGATTTAAATGTTTTCTCAGATTGATTTGGAAGTAAATCTGTGGAAGTAAATCTGTAGGGATCTTTGAAATGTAATTAAAAATTGAATTATTGAATAGATGAGAAACAATTCATTCTCGAAGTTAGAGTAATTTCTTTTATCATCGTTCCCCTCAATTTTGCATAGTTACATTGTTAGTATCCTTTATTAATAAATAGATGCATTAGAATTAGATAAAAAAAATCAACTAAAAATATTTATATCTAAAAAGTATCGTAATTTTTATACTATTATTTATTAACTAGTGCATTTGCTCCTTTTTTTTCTTTATTTCGGTGTTAGTGATTTATCGATTCAAATCCTACAATATGGGAATTCAAATTACAAAAGCTTCTAAAAACATTTTTTTTCCTTATTATTTAATTGCCAGTATTCATTTTAAAGGCACTACGAAATGATAATAAAAAAACATGTGAAGAAACAAAATAACTTTTTGAAAAAACAAATCGAGGGTTAAAGAATAAAATGAATGCTTGTAATTAATAAATATTTGCATCAATGGACATTGTTAACATTATTAAAATAAAATACAATCAAAAAAATGTAATGAAATATTGTGAAAGAATAATTTTACTTTCATAAATAGTAAGGAAAAGAAAAAGAAGAATCATATAGATCTAAAAGAGCCTGCTCATTGAAAACACATTCGAATGTGTTTTCAAGGATCGTTTGTAAAGTGCAATTAGCTAAACCGCACGGTTTAGCTCATTTAAATTTGACACCCCATGCATAAACAAAACTTTTTTTTTAAAAAAAATATTAAATAAAATGAATAAATAAAAGTTGAATAAGCCAAATTTAGTAAGCATTTCAACGATTAAGTGATAACGATGAAAAAATTAGCCAATTAACAATGATGAAAAAATTAGACAATAGAATTTAGCTATTTAATATTAGCCACGGCTGCTAAGCATTATCCTTACATTATTAACTAATCCCGAGAAACTTTTTAAAAAAAATTGAAAAAATAGTTTTAATTATTTACTTAATTGTTTATTATTTAATTTAAAGCGAATGAAGCGAATCAAGCAACCTCCTAATAATTTTCTGATTGTTGTTGTTTATTTACGTCACACTAGAGCTACACAATGGGCTATTGGCGACGGTCTGGGAAACATCCCTGAGGATGATCTGAAGACATACCATCAAAATTCATCAAAATCAAAATTCTCTGCAGAGGGGATGGCACTTAGGCTTCGGTAGCCTGACGACCTGCATGCGAAAATAATTTTCTGAGGAAGTGAAACTTGCGTCGTGAAGTGAAGTAATTTTATTTATACTTTCAAAACATTCCCGGCAAGAATCTCAACATATAAATAAAAACAACAATTTTAGTAAGGTGCATTTTTTTTTTATTCCATGACTGTTTGTTTACTTTGAAACACTGAATAAAAAACAATGACTAATTCCTACGCAGAAACTATGCGCAATTATTTTGCATCGAACAGCCGTATCAAGGAATATCAAGCTCATTCCAGCAAAGTTCATTCAATTAATTGGAGTTGTGATGGTCGTCGATTAGCATCTGGTAGTTATGATAGAACTGTTTCTCTTTTCACTCTTGAGAGAGATCGGTTGGTATGTGTGTTACAGTATATTAATTTACTTTCTTTTCCAAATTTCGTTTCTTAATATGTTGGTAGGTAATTCATGATCAATGCTGTCTTCGTCATTTATAACTATTGCTAGTTATTCGCAGAAAGGATCAAAAGAAAACGAAACAAGATAATATAAGAAAAAAATATATATATAAATCAAGACTCGGATGAACTGCCAGAGTAATTTTTGGTAGTACAATTGTATGTTCTATAAAAGGATACATCAGCCGTAATTGAGCTGTTTAATCTAAAGAACTGATTCAAATTCATTGCAAATTGCCAAAATTGTGTCAGAAAAAAAGAACAAAATGTTCTCACCGATATCATTTTGTATATTATATTAAAACCTATTATATTTGAAAAGTCGCCAAATAGCAGTAAAGGTGTGAAAATATGTGTAAAAAGAAGCAGAAAACATTCGCTGGACAATAAGCTATCATGTTAAATCGAGGCAATTAACATTTGTCCTATTTTTTAATGAGCCAATTTCAATTACTTTAGAAAGTATGAATCCATGCACTATAGATATGAAAGACATAAATTATGCACACAAAAAAATAACATAAATTTTGTTGCTTAGGAATGTTGCTCATCTACAGCTCATAGGCAAAAGATTATAATTATACTGCTAATAATTTTTACTTTAACGGCAATTTTTTTTTTATCTTAGTACTTAAATAACTGTACAACTAATGTTTCATTTATTTTAGAGGCCATGACCCTTCCTTGTCGATTGCCAAACCTTTAACATGTTTTCTCCATATTGCTTTGTAATCTGGGCTTGTTTTGTTCATACATTTTACGTGTCTAGCCCTAGTGCAGATATGCACGATAAGATATAATGCACACACCTCAAAGACTAGAAAATACAATGTTGGGACCAACTTTAATTAACACCAAACTACAATTGAAATAATGCAATGTGTGTTTAAAATGTAATTTGAAAGTAACATGACTTATATGCATCATTTTTATTTCGGTAGAAATGCTTAAAATTAAATTAAACAGTGAAAAATATTTAATATAAATAAATTTAAACGTCAAATCTTTTTAAGAAAATTATCATGAGAAATTTATAGATTCATAGAAAAGTAGCGAAAACATATACCCTATTGCTTCAGAAGTTATCTTTTACTATTATTCTGAAAATAAAACTTGCTGCTATGATTGTTCTGATTAGAAAATTGATATTATAATAATTTTTTTTAAATTTTAGAAATTTTCTTTCTGATTTTTTAGTTATTACATATATTTGTAAGAAATAACATTTCATTGCTAAGACTGGTCCTATTTCTTTAAAGGAAATTTTCTATAAAAAAACATTATTTTCTGAAAGTTTGGAGTAGATTTTTAATGATTTCAGAAAATCAGGATCTTTCATAAAAAGTCTGGGATAAACCTTGCTTAGTGTACGTAAATTTTGTTTCTTGTAAATAGTGTAAAGATATATTTCTTTAGTTTTATGCATTTTTTTTTTAGTGTAAAGAACACACTTTTAAAGGTCATGGTGACAGTGTTGATCAATTATGCTGGCATCCGTCCAACCCAGATTTGCTTGCTACGGCTAGTCTTGATAAAACTGTAAGAATATGGGACGCCAAATCTCAAAAATCGATTGCCACAATTCAGACTAAAGGTATACATTTTTGATGCTATATTGGTTGTTTGTTTTTGCTGTTGACTAACAAAATGCTTTTTACAATAAGAAAATTATACGTAATCTAAATTTGTTTTTTAAATTATCTGATTAACCTTTACCCAAAGCTTAAGCTGCCTATGCCCAAAGCTTAAAGAGACCCTTCCTATCCCGATCGAACTCAACTGTTGAAGGGATGGAGACGGAGTGGAAGAAAATCTAAACATGCTTTTATCCTTTGCATTTAATTTTCACTAACAAATTGATGATGAATATTTACACTTTTTGGCACCATCTTTCAATGCATGTAAAATATAAGGTTGTCACCCAAACAGAATTTCAGATGTAAAGTGTAGAGTATTATAGATTCTCTATCAATTTTTTCCTCAAAAAATTATGCCAATATAATTCTGCAATGAAAATTTTTTGAAAAATATTTAAATAGTTTGCAGTTTTTGGATTTTTGATAAGTATCTTTGTTTTTATGCAAATTACGTTGAAGGAAAATTTTAATGTCTTCCGAGTTGAATTTTATCAATTTAATTAGATTTTAAAAAATCTAAAAACTGAGGAACCTATTGTTTTAAATTATTTACTCAAGACCACTTATCGCTGCATTTTAGTGCTTTACAATTCTCAGGAAAAATTTATTGAAGTTTTAAAAATTATCAATTATTATTTCTCCTAATCTAATAACGTGTCTCTTTTATTTTCTACCTTTTTTGAGCTATGGAGCTGTCTAGTAATACTCTATCATCAAAAATTCCTTACATACAATATATATATATATTGCATCAATGGACATTGTTAACA
>NC_092210.1:77278084-77298321 GCF_043381705.1 Parasteatoda tepidariorum
TATATATATATATTGTGGAAACACAAATTAAAGATTAAACCAAGAATCCCAGATATTGAGGGTAAAGGCCTCTAAAGCAAAACACAAAACTTAAGCTAAGTTAAGAATTTCGAATATTTTTTACTATTGAAAGATAATTTAGCAATGTATTTAAGGATTTTTTTTGACATATCAAGAACTTGTAACCCACTCGGACACAATTCTTAAACTGTTAATGTGTAATTCGAAAAGCTTTAAATGCTACTTGGAATTTAGACTTTTTGTTACAAGTAAGCATTTTTCACCATTGATACCAGTTATTAAAAGCAACTTTTCATACTATTTTAAAATATTATTCAAAAACAATAATTTTTTCATAGTAATTTGGAAAATACTTGAATAAAAGTTGTTAAATAGGTTTAAAGTAGAGCTATATGAAATTTAACAAAGTCATGCTGTTGAGTTATCATTTCTCAAGGACTATTCTATTGATTCCATCATTTATCAAGTGTATTATTTTTGAAATTTTTTTCTCATGCAGATTCTTTAATTTAAAATTGCCCTTTCCAAATGAATTTTTTAAAAAAATTTTATTGCATGCAAACCTTATGAAAATGAAAGCACTTAACATGAATTTTTCGCTAGAGACGAGGGAAAATAGTTTCCCATCCCATTTTCTTGGAAAAGAACAATAATTGCATAGTTTAATAGAAACACAAAAACCGATTCTCCTGTCTCAAGTGAAGTTAATATAGCACTTTCTTGTGAAGAAAATCCTTATAGTATTCTTTTTGCAAATTACTTACTCATTGAAATAAAGTGCACAACATTTGTGAGCGAAGACACAGTCACTTGCCCCCAAACGCAGTCACTTGTTGATGAATGAAGGATCACAAGCTCAAGTATTTTACTTGTTGATGACAATTAGGGTATTTTTTTTTTATGTATACATCAGTGTTTTAGGCCCTAAATCCTTTAAACTCTGTGTTAACAAAATTTGACACTATGTAAAAATTATTTATCTTGTTTTATTACAATTATTGTTTTATTTAATCTTAATCTAGTATAAGTTAAATAAAGGCATAGTTAGCTTAACTGTTCTTGTATAAACAATATAATTGTTTCTCTATTAGTTGAAACAATTTTAAAACCTCTTAAATGCCTTGTAACCAAGTTTCAAATTTATTTTTATTTTGAAGTTTTTTTTTTTTAATAACTAGCATTTATGTTATTTTGCCATTTATTTATGTGGTTTTAAAATTACAGGTGAAAATATTAATATTTGCTGGTCACCTAATGGACAAACTATAGCTGTTGGAAACAAAGAAGATTTAGTAACATTCATTGATGTGAAATCCCACAAAATACTTCAAGACCAACAGTTTAAATTTGAAGTAAATGAACTTTCTTGGAATAACGATAATAATTTTTTCTTCCTCACCAATGGACAAGGTTGCATCTATATTCTTTCGTAAGAACATTTTTATACATAAATTCTAGTGGTTAACGAACAATATTTAGTTTTTAAATTTAAATAAGATTAGAGAAATTTTTAAAAATAATGTTATGGCCAATTCCATGGTTACTCTTGTTATATGTACTATGGTGTTGCACATCGATTTGATTTTACTTATGAGCTTTTTATTTTGACTAGAACAATTTGTTTGCTGAATAACAAGAAAGAATTTGATGGATTTTAATAACTTTATAGAATGGTGAATTCAAAGTATCGATTCTCTTGTTATCTGAGAAGGACATGAGACATTTACAAATTTGTATTACAATTATATTAACTTAACTGTGAAATATTCACTTTTATATAATTTTAAGAAAGGAAGGTCAACTTATTTAGTAACAGCAATAAAAAAAAGTTTTTAATACAAACCCATTACTTATTACATGAAAAATTCTTGATTAATCTTGTTACATTCCCTTTAGGAGATTTAATAAGAAATTTAGGAAACACATTCTTAGTGTAAATAAGTTGATATTGGTGTGTTTATGTAATTTTTTTAAAGAAAGGATGATTTTTAGAATTAACGACAGATAAAAAAAAAACTAACTTTTTTCACTATTTTATCTTTTTTTAGAAAATATTTCATCTTGATTTTCAGGCCATTTCCAGTTAGCTTACGGGAATTTTTGCAGTTATCAAAACAAAGTATCTTCTTTTCCATGTAAACCTTAGTATATTTACCAAATTTGATACTAATTTGACTGTTATATCACACTACAAATGACTTTAAGTAGTCTCAGTTTAAATATAAAAACCTTTTATTTTTTACCAGTATTTGTTTCTATAGGTATTAAAAAACTAAATTTAACAAAATTTAGCATTAGGACAAGTTTTAGACATGTCAAAAAATTATTAAGTTTTCACTTTTTGTACATTGTATTGTGCTAGTAAGAGTCTTTTTTTTTCTTTTTTTTGAAGAAAATATGCTTTTTAATAATTGTATCTAATCTTTTCTAGGTATCCTGATCTACAGATTAGACAAGTATTAAATGCTCATCCAGCTAACTGTATTTGTATTGAATTTGATAAGAGTGGAAAATATTTTGCTACTGGTAGTGTGGATGCCCTTGTTAGTTTATGGGATGTCGAGACTTTGGTTTGCATTCGTACTTTTTCTAGGTAAAAACTTATTCTCTTTTTTTTTCTGTTGCAATATGCCATGAATCAGTTTTCTGTAGATTAAATTATTTGTAAGTTATTTTGTTACAGAGTTTATTTATTTTGTTTTTATCTCATTCAATTCTGCATTAAAATGTGCATAGTAAATAATACCTCACTCGTTTTAAAGGTCATAAGTTTCTCTCCTGCTGTTAATTTTAAGAAGCTAATACTTACAATTAGGGCAGATCAAAGCTTTCTTATTCAGGGTGGCCACTGACCTTGAAAACCTGGAATTATCAGGGAATTTTTTTATACTATAAACGTCACAGAAATGTAGATAAAAACCTGGAAAAATCAGGGAATTTTAAAGAAAAGCTGAATTTTTTTTTCTTCTTTTAAATTATTTTACCATTTATTGTACCAATTTTTTTTATGGTAATTTATCGCCTAACAGTTGAAATATCAAAAACTTAGCAATACTGTACTTGCATTAACTTTTGCTGCATTATAACCCAGTTAAACTAGAAAGCCACATGAAACTATCCCATGGTTGCTAAATGAATGGAGAAACTTTAACTTTTGCTGCATTATAACCCAGTTAAACTAGAAAGCCACATGAAACTATCCCATGGTTGCTAAATGAATGGAGAAACTTTTGACCTCTTTGGAGATTTAGAAAAGGCAAAGATTGTAGGTGGAGGTTAAAGAAGGAGTTATGATATTTTTTTCTGTTTATAAAATTAGTTTCTTTTCTAGTCTATTTGGCTGAATCAATTTATCATTCAAATTCGTTCTGATGCTTTGGTTTTGGTGGTATTGTTTTTTTTTTTTTTTTTTTAAAATNTTTTTTTTTTTACAAAATGTTTTAATATTTTTAACTTTATAGAATTCTTTAAAATATAGTTGGGTTATAATTTAATAACAGAATTTATATTGCACTCTTTTACTGAAAGCTTTTGTACTCCCAATCCAACGAAATCGGTGAATTATGTTTTCTCAGCAAAGCCAACTGTTTACTCATTTTCTTGCAATCACTAACAGTCGAGCGTTGTCGACAAAGCTTTGCAATTGTTGCATTGTTATTAGTTTTCTCAATTTCATTTAACCTTTTAGAACATATTTTATTTCCATATTGTTATATCTGAATTAATTTTTATTAAATGGAATATGAATAAAAAGGCAATGTTTTTTAAGGTATAGTGGCTTATTTTTACAAAAATAGCATGCTGTCCTTCTAAAAACGCTTCAGGAGAACACTGAAATAATAATTAAACTGTGACAAAGCGAGTTATTTTGTACAAATGTGTAGAAACATTTCACATTTTGATTTTCAAAAAAATTATTCTGAAGATGCACTTTAGATATTTTACGTCCGACACTAAAATACATAATTGATTTTATTGTGCCACTGAGATTTAACATAACTAAATTTTAATTTTCTGCTGAAAGAACGATTCTAAGTCTATTTTGATTTTGAAAAAAGTTAATATTTTTTTGTAAATTAATAATTAATTATTTTTATATCCGACACTATTTGTGTGAGACACCACAGCTTTTCTTTTTATTATGTTTGTTTTTATCTATTTCCATCTCTTATTTTGCTTTTCCATTATAAAATGATGTGAAATATGATTAGAAACCATCTAAATATTCTAAAGTTGATTTACAATAATGTATTTCACCTCAGTAACCTAAAAAATCTACTCAACTTTGCTATACTTAAAGTTATTTATATAAAAACTTAAAATTGATCAGTGAAGTTTTTATATATTTATATTTTTATTTTATTTTAGTAAGTTAATCCTTTGAACAACTAGTAATTTGTTTTTAATTATTTTCTTTGCATATTAAATTCAAGTTTGTGTATGTTGCTAAATATTGTAATTGTTATTTTTTGTTTTCTTTGATAAAATTTTGATAATCCATTGCTTTAAAATTCTAATTAATTCAGACTTTTTATTAATTTATTTTTAGAAATGTTTTATGCTCACAGTTTAATTTAATTTGATTAGATCAAGCAGATAATTTAAATATTTCGTTTTTTCATAGCTCTAAAAGTAATTACTTAGAATGCATTTTAATAAATCTAAAAAAGAGTGCATGGAAATGTTGATATTTCTTTCATAATTCCATTCATTATTTAGATATCAGAAATATGAATTTCATAATACTGAGGTGCACTAGTTTTATTCTCTTCTTTTTGTAATATTTTTCAATCTAAAATTACATTCTTTGAAACATTACATTCTTTCTTTAATGTAAAAATTTGTTTGCCTTACTCTTCAAATATGTTTTTGAATGAAATTATCTTCGAACAAAGAATTTTCAGTAATCAGATAATTTTCAAAAATCAATTAGTTAATTAGCATAAATATTTGGCCCTGAATCCATTAGGATTGAGTCCTATTACCTGAAGCTCTAATGATTAGATTGAAAATTATTCTGGTTAATTTTTTTTGGTACATTTAAATAAGTATTTTAATGTGAAAAATGTTTTGTTATGTACTAACACTGCTGCATAGAGTATTGCTGGTCTATTTTATTATCTTATTTACTTGAACAATTATCATTATCAAATACATTATTGTAGGTACATGATTTAAGCAAAATATTATTTTTTATAATTTTTCTTCCTTAATTTTTCAATAATAATTAAGAAAAATGAGATTTATACAAGTACACATTTTCTTGAGTAGTAACACTACTACTAAGTAGTAGTGTTACTACTCAATCTGAGCAATTTAAATGTTCCCATCCTCATTTTATAATTTATCTTTTTTACACAAAAAATCCAATATTTCACATAACAAATAAAAGAATCAAAGTTTTCTGGCGAAAATATGGTCTCAATTATCATTGAAATTTACCTGAAAAAGTCAGGGAATTTTTTTTTTCTGGAATCGAGTGGGAACCCTGTACTTGGAGTTACCCAAGTCTATTTTATCATTGCCACTTGCTTGAACTATTTTAGTAATTGTTCAAGTAAATCATGGTAATTTAAAGCCTTACTTTACATAATTACTGTAAAGTATGTATAAACATACAATGCCAAATTGATCCAAACCAATTGTTTTTGCACAAGTATATTTTAAGGAAGTATTTTAATATGGAAATTTTTTTCCTTAAGTAGTCTCTATGTAGTATACCTTTATATATACATAGAGTATTACAGGTATTTTAGTGCCCTAGTTTACTTAAACAATTATTGTAATTAACTTACTATAACTACTTGATTTAATTATTTTTTTATTGATTTTTGCCTAACTTTGCAACAATAATGTAGAAAAACTTTGTCATTTATGCATACATATACATTTAAAAAAATATTTTAATGAGGAAAATGTTTTAAATAGTTACTTAAAAATTACATTTTATTAAGTATTAAAATTCTAATTTATTTTACTTCCCTAATTTGCTTGTACAGTTTCTACAATTGATTAGCTTTACGTGACTACTTTATTTAACCAAAAATTTCTTTTTCACTGTCTAATCCTTTGCTTTACAATAAATATTTTGCAAAAGTATGATCAATATGCACACTAAAAAATATTTAAATGTTATTAATGTTTTAAGTAGTAACTCTTAAGGGATTATTGCATGTCTATTTCAATATACCATTTACCAACTCCTTCATATAACTCTTTTTAGCAAAATTAGTGCCTTCATAAAAATTATAGTAATATCTGAAAGAAAATAATTCAGTTTGCAAATATTTATATTTCTTATTGGAATTTATTTTAGATGAAATTATTTTTTTGCAAAATTTAGATTATTCTGAAGTTATTCGGAAAATAATACGTTTATACAGACAATAAATTTTTTCACAAAAATAGGATCAGGATAGAAATTCTAAATTAATCCTTACCCTTATTACCAATTTTTTACAAATGGTTTCTACAGAAACCATTTGAGAAAGATTGGTAACAACTCCAGATTATTTTAAAAACCCTTTTAGAGCAATTTTTATATAAAAATATTTTTGTTAAAATTAGTAATCATAATATTATGTTCTTTATTAATAATCATAATATTATATTCCTCTTTTTAATAATTATTCTTCCAACTTGAAAAACTTTATAATTGACTTCTGTGGTGTTAATGTAGAAAAACTATTTAATTTTTAATTATTTTCAGACTTGAGTGGCCTGTAAGGACAATAAGCTTTAGTCATGATAGTTGTATGCTTGCATCAGCCTCTGAAGACCATTTAGTTGACATAGCTGATATTGCAACTGGTAATGTTGATTTTTAGCATTTGTTTCAGCTATTTCTATATGTAGCTGAAATTGCATAAAACAATTGAGATAAGTTTTTTTTTTCTTATTTAATTTCTAAATGTTTTTATTTTAAATATATTCCAATGGTAAGTAATTTTAACTATTTTTTTATGAATGTTATGTTTCTTTCTATAATCCTACTGCTTCGAAGTAATATTTAAAATATTTCTCTTTCCTTTTATATATATATATATCTTATATAGTTTATGTTCAAGTATAAATACCCAGTATCAACAATGCTTCTATTCTTTGTTGTATTTTATTAATATCAAAAATATGAATTTCTATTCTATTCATCAAAATTTATAATTTATTGTAACAACTAGTTTTGTGATGACACATCAGAGATAGAGTATCTATAAAATTTATATCTTGTGTAGCAATTTGGTTTGAAAAAAAACAAAACATAATATGCTGGTTTTTCTTTTTTTTTTTTTTTTTTTTTTTTTTTTTTTTTTNTTTTTTTTTTTTTTTTTTTTTTTTTTTTTTTTTTTGTTAAATTTTATCTTTGAAAACTTAGAGGGTTAATGTGAACTTTACTGAGATTGGCAAAAGTAAGTTTAAAAAATTTAGTTTAAACATTTATTTTAAATATTGAGTTATGTCTCCTTATTATCCCATATTGTTTATCATAAAACATTTTTGGGTAAGATTAAAACATGGAATGCACATTTTCCATAATTTTGTACAGATACCGCTCTTGCCAACTTTTACAATTTTTATGAACAAAACTTTTTAGTGGCACTTTTCAATTTTATGCTTTTTTTTATTGTTCTGGGTTTAAAAAAATTGATTTAAAATTATTTTACTCATCACAACGTAAAACTTTAGCAAACATATATAAGAACCCTGAAAGTTACGCCGTTTTATGCAAAAGCCTAACAAAATTCAAAATGCTGCTAATAATTTTAATGCTTTTGACTCTGCTTTTCTGCTACTTTTTTGAAAAATCTTTAGCCAAAAACTATAAAAGTTGGCAGCAATAAAAAAAATTGTAGCAAATTTTTCTGCAATAAGGGAATACAACCCTTTAATTTTAAAAAAGTTTTAATAAGGATTTATTTTTTTTATAAATTTAGCTAATTCTATGTTGATGTATACTTCTATCAGGGTTTGTGAAACCCAGGTTTTTTCGTGTTTTTCTGTGAGAAAACTCATTTTTGCCTAGGAATAAATGACTTTCATTAGGTTTTTTATAAAATGACCCAATTTTGTTCGAAGATAAGTGAGGTTTTCAAGTATATTCTACATGCATTCTTATATATACCATATATAAACATCTGATACATTACATGATTAATAAGTGTTGCTTAGTTATTATCAAAGGTATTGATTAAAAAAAATGGTTTTGTAAACAAGTCTTTTAGTCATTTTTATGCATTCTAAGTATATAATGAAGTGCATAGTGATAAAGCTATTGAACTGATCTCTTTTAAAAATGTAAGGTATGTGATTAGCTTATATTATAAATAAACACATAATCTGCTTTAAAGTTACTGAATGGAATTTATAAACATTGTAAACATTTATGAAATGTTTACAATGCTTATAAATTCTTAACTTATTAAAAACTTATCTTTTTCTTGCATATGGTATGTTCATTTATATTTTTCAATGTATGAATTCTTTATATGTCTCATAATATAGAGAAAAAAAATTATCAACTTTGATTTTTATTACGCATCTTGCTTTTGAAATGAATATAAAAAAGATTAAACATTTGTTTTCTAAGCAATCCAAGTATATAATTCAAGATTTTAATGAACATATCATGAACAACCAGTACACAATATGCATTCATCTTTCATTAATAAATAATTATATGTTTATTATATAATTTTAACAAAGTCTTATAAATATTAATTAAAGTAAATTTTTGGTACTTGTTAAAATGTGAAATATAAATTAAATTATAAGTGTCATAACAATTTCATGAAACTATATAACTTTATTAATACACAAACCAATTTTTCTTTTTATATAACTCTATTGTGATCTTATTTGAAAACAAATTAAGACTTAAATTAATAGTAAAATTAACTTTTTTAAATATGCATATATATTTATGAAGCCTTTTCAAAATTTTAAAACTGTTTTACCTGCTTGCAGGCTTCATAACTTCTTTGATTTTAATGCATTTAGATTACAAAATAGATAAAAATGGCTTTTGGAAAAAAATGATTTTTTTTTTGTTGAAATTTTAAAGTAATAATAAATGTTTTTTAAACTTGCTTTGTATTTTAAAGTTAAATTATTTTTGTATGAATTATGCTTTTATTATCTTTAGTAAAACTACAAGAAAAAATCGTTAAGTCTGGAAAAATTTAAAAAAAAAAAAGTATTTATGATTATCACCCTACACCACATGGGTTTTGTCTATACTTACGCACTTAATCGATCAAGGATAAAATATAATATATTAGGGTGTGTAGCATTTTTAAAAATTGCTTAAAAGTGCTTATTTTTTATTTTCGTTTTTAAAAGCTTTTAAAGGTTGCTTTTTTCATTGAATGTTTTTAAAAAGTGCTTAATTTTCCCGTTTTTTAAATTGTATATTTTGTTAAAGTTTATTTTCGCCACGAATTATGCTAAATGCTTGGTTTTAACATAGTTCTATTCAACGTTTTGTAGCATTTTGAAGTGTTAATCAATTTGTTAAATACGGTGAGATGATCTCGGGGTTTAATCATTACAAAACGCCTTTAACAAAATATTTTTAATAACAAACACAGTTGATGGTAATGATATAGTGGCACGGAGGAAACTGATTACAATTAATGATATGATTTCACATTACTGCACAGAGCGCCATCTGTTTAGCTTTAGAAATTATTATTATTTACATTAAGAAATATCATTAGCACAATTTACATGTTTGATGAAATACATGCTAGCCCGAATATTTGTATGCTGAGAGCTGGATTCGGTGAAAAGGAATCTAATTACGTATTTTCACATGGGTCCCCAGAGTATTCAAGAATCACAAAGCTTCATCATCTCAAAATTTCCATCTCCCTTTTATTCATTTAATTTAATTACAATAATAATTGATTGAAATTTTTATCTGATTGATCGTTTAATAATTGTAAAAATGCTTTTAAACTTCATTACTTTTTTTTACTTATTACTTTTTATTATTGTAATACTTTTAAAGTTTTCAGTGCTTTTAATTTGTTTTATGAAAAAGCTCAATAACAAAGGCAAGATTTTAAAAAACAAAAAGTATGAAGTGAGGGGTTTTCACAATTTTAAATGCATCAAAAAATTTATGTTATTCATATTTGTAATTCCAGAAAGCTTTAATTCATCTCTTAAAGATTTGTTAAATATTGTGAGTGTAAGGGCTATTATAATAATTTACTTCCGACAAAAATGTTAAGTTGCAATACTCAATGTATTTACATTTCAAAATAATGTCAATTTTTTTTTAATCATTTCATTAAAAAAATACTGAATTAAATGACAAATTTTGATAAACATTTATAAGGAACTATTCACTAATTTACATTTGTAATATAAATTTATTAAAGTTTCTCTTAGTTTGCTTAATTCTTTACTTATCTTTATAAATTCAGTATAATCAATGATATTAATCAATAATATAATTTGTTAAATATGCTTTTTAAATAACTTTCATTTAAGTGTAAAAAAATACTCTTAACCTTTTTAAATAACAATTAAATTAATTATAATTTTAAATTAAATTTTTTGCATAAATAAATAAAGTAATTAATTTAAAGTGTAGAATGAGCCACACAGTATTGAATATATTTAAAATTGTTTTTATGGTGTTAAATATAATCAAGTAAAGAGTTCTTTGTCATAAACTAGTTATTTTATCATGATCACGTAAAGTTTGAAAATTATTTTGCAATTTGTTAATGTATATATGAAGAATTTATAACAAAGGGAAGAAATTTTTTTATTAGACTACATCTTCTAATTATATTTTTTTAAGTGTTAAAAAATATTTGAGTGCTTAAAAGGTGCTTATTTTTCATTAAAAAATTTGATTATGCACCCTGTTAGAGAATGTGCTTTAAATTCTCATTGAAACTTGGTTGTGATCAAAAGAGCTGTAAACCAGCAAACATTACTTGTGTTATCTTTTAAATATTTCGAAGAAGAAAAAACAGAGATGTTAACAGTTTAATTAATAGCAATTCATAATGCAGATTTTTGAAAGATATTTAAGATTGATCTTCGTACTCTCGTCCAAACTTCAGGACACCAGTTCAAATGGTTGTGGAATTACAAGAGAGACAGACGCAGAAATTTTCTTTTTTTAAAAAAAATGAAAAAAAAAGATATTACAGATGCTGTTATTACGAAATTTATAACAATTGTAATGATTTTATAAAATAAGTGTATTGCAAAAAGAGGTAGTCTTTGTCTCAACTAAATTTTTTTAAAAATTGTCCCTCTTCAGTAGTGTACTGATTTTTAGTTTGAAATATTTGGTGATTTCTTCAAAGGTTATCTTCTTTTTACATGCCAGTTACAGCCATGCATGTAAATATTTCATCAGAAGTACCATTAAATAATAATTAAGCACCATAAAAGTTTTTACAAAAATTACCAAGATGTCATATGAAGAGAATAAATTACACCGAAGTAAAGAAAAAAGTTGATTATTTTGGATTTAACCTAAATACTTTTGAATTTACTTATATAAGTAAAGATTCATTAAACAAAATTAGTTTGTTCTTTTTGTTCCCTTCCTCATGCTTTTATTTTTTTTAAAAAAAGTTTGATTCGATATCTATGCATAAGGAAATAAATATTGAAGTTTCTAACATATTTTTAAAGCAATATGTCGAAGAGCTTGCACTCGTTGATTTTTTTTAATATGCAATAAAGAAAAATATGTTAAGCATGTAGATTTTTTTAGCCCTGTTTATTTCCTTATATACCATAGATATTTTGAAATTATTGTTTCTATTTGCTATTAATCTATTTCTGAATATTTTTCTTTATTTAAAATGTAACTGAAAATTTTTGTCACTCACATATGAAGATTTTTCTCTGTTTTCCAGGGGAGCGTATTGCTGAGGTTCCGTGTGAATCACCCACATTCACTGTTGCTTGGCACCCAAAAAAATATCTGCTCGCTTTTGCATGTGATGATAAGGATAAGCACATGAGGGAAAGAGATGCCGGAACTGTCAAATTATTTGGCTTGTCATCTGACATGTAATTATGTATAGTTGTAAAAAATCATATTGTTGAAATTCATATTCATAGTCTTTTTTTTATCACAGATCTTATTCTTATAACTTTATTTAATATCAAATAAAGATTTGTATATGCCTAGCTGTCTCTCAAGTTCTTAGTTTTAGAATATTATTTTTCCTAACTAAATCAATTTTTTAATCTTCTTCAATGAAGTATGCTAGTTGGATCATATGCCAATAATTTTTTTACTTTTTTTTCCTCCCCAATTTGGGTATTTTCTGTCATGAAAGGCTAAGGTGGGTTTGTGTTCATAATTATTTTATGATGAAACTAACTAAAAACTAAATTATTATTTTATTTAATCCCTTTCTCAATAAATATAAATCATTTATCTAATCAGTAATTTTATATTTAGGAATTCCCTTCCCAGCTGCGCTATTGAATGATAGTGCAATAGTTAAAAAAAAAATTTTAATTTATTTAAAAAAATTTTATTATTTTCTCATGACTTATTTACCACCTTTTCATAACTTCTATAACTTTTTCAACATTTTAAATGCGAATGCCAAGATATGGTTAAAATCTTATAAACAAAAACCTTAACAATAATTTGCAACTACAGTTCATAATTTTATCTACAGTTCCACAGGGTACATAGTTGTCCTGATTTTCCTCATAAAAAATATTCTGTTCTTATTACTCCTTATTTTTTGTTTGCTTTTTCAGAACATGCCATTTCGATGAACACACAATTTTAAAATAATCATTCAGTTTTTTAAAAGATAATTTCACTAGAAAAAAATACTATAACTTATCATTGTCAAAATTAGTAAGTACATTTTTATTCAAAAAGTTAAATCCGAAACGTGTTTCAAATGAGAAAGAGTTAGCGTGAATAATGGAATTCCTTCTTTATTGTCACTTTTTCCTCAAAGTAACAAATTATTGCGGAATCAGTATCAGAAAGAAAAAAAAGATTTAAGTAACCCTACCCGTTTTACAGAAGTGATTTTTATTTTGTTATTTTACACCTCTCATAAGTCTATCTAACTATGCACTTGTGGAACTCCAAAATATGCCTGATATAAAAGTTAAACACTGCTTTTTGTATTCTGATGTGGATCTTATTTTAGAAAATATTGTAAGTTTATTGTCTCTTACTATAATTTGTTTTTCCGAGTTAGAGCAGATATTATAGCAGAGCAGATAATCTTAATTATTCACATCGAGTTAAAATTTTTAAAAGAATGACTAAAGCTTAATGGAAGTTTGAAAAATACTTCCTGGGATGCATAAAAAGGAAAACTGGGAAAAACCTACCTCTAAGGCACCAGTTTCTGTCTTCACCATCATTTGTTAGTCAAGAGTCTAAATAAATGTTTGATTTATACGAATACTTTGATGACTGGATTTCTGATTTCTTTTTTTTTTTCAAACCCATCGGTGCAGAGGTTAAATTGGTACGAAAAAGAAAAGAAACATTTGTGGGGAAGAGGAATTTATAACATTAATGCATCATTTCAACTTGTGGAGTCTCGTAACCTGTGTCATCTAGATGAAAAGTTCAAAAGATGCTGTTGTCCGAAATATTTCATAAAAGCAATATTTATTTTCTCTCTTTGCAATGATAAAGGAAGGTAACAGGTGAAGGATTGATTCTTTAGTAGTGATATAGCTTAATACTTTAATTTATTGAAAAGGTACAAAATTTATATGCTTTAAAAAAATGGTAAAGTCAAAATAGTTTTTTTTTTTTCTTCTGTAACTGGTGTTGAAAAAAGTGCTGTTCAGTTTGAAGAAATTGAAATCAACGCTTTGGGGTCTTACTAATGGTTCGGTTATGGAAGTATCCACGTTCTGGAGAAGGTACTTAATGGTTTATTCATAGAATATTCATGCGTTATTAAAACATTTCCGTAATGAGAGGCATCTGTTTTATGAGAATGTTCATAACGAGAGGTTTTGCTCTATATTAGTGAGTTATTAAAATTTCTCTTTTTTTTTTTTTNTTTTTTTTTTTTTTTTTTTTTTTTTTTTTTTTTTTTTTGCAAAATTTTGTTTTGGTCTATTAGTTTTATAAAATCTCTTTGCCTTGGGAATTTCTATTTTTTTTAAGTTGTAATATTTAGCATATTTTCGTCCAAAAAGTAAGTTTCATTGTTTATAGAATAAAACAGGTTATCTTTCTTATAAAATATTATGATCCGTAAAGGAATATTAAAAAAATATAGTACAGAATTTTATTCATAGTTACTGTTAAAGTCATGGAATTTCATTTTCGAAACAGCGAGCAATCGTCTTGAAAATATTTTTCAACTAAATGCGGGAACCATCGGGGAGGACTTTTTGACGGAACTAAATCGCATTTGCGTTCCATGGGGAGGAAAACCTCCCACGGTTAGCCAGACTGCAAGGATACTCTAACCCTATGATCCGTCTACCACTGAGGATATTTTACGTCAACACTGGGGTCAGGGCAAGCCGGGTGCCGAATTCGAATCGACCAATCATCGCTGGGACTCGAACCAGGTTAACCTCATTAGAAGGCGAGCTCTCCATCTCCTGAGCCACCACGACTTCTGCATAATTATTTTATTTTATAACCGTCGTTGAACAGCCGATCCAATTTTGGATTTACGACTACTGATTTTCAACTCCGTAGCCATGTAATTTTGAACCAAACCAAAAGACAAGGAAACTCCTGGATCAGGGCCCCCAGAGGTATGTTTTGTTATGGGAACATGGAGGACTTTGTGACCAGACAGATTTAGCATGCATTAGTCGCCATTTACTACACGGGGAGTCTTCGGCCGGAGGGATCGAACCCACGACCTCTTGGACATGGGCCCAGTGCCCTACCAACCAGGCTATCCCGGCCCTTCATACTTAATTATTTTATTTTAAATCCGTCGTTGAACAGCCGACCCAATTTTGGGTTTACGACTACTGATCCCGGCCTTCAAACTTAATTTTATGCATGCACATTTTGTTAATATGTTAGATGTAACGAAATAGTCAGATATATTTTGCCGATAGAAAGATCTGCCCTGGCCGCGAAGTCTAAGGCTGCCTGCTGCTATGGAGACAAGAAATGGCGCATTTCAAAGAGGGAAGCTTCTTTCCCTTTCTCTCGCTGACTCGAGCCAGCACATGTCTTAAATAATGACCCAACACCTCTACCTAAATAGTTAAACCTCGTAACCATAGTCACCGCCACTGTGCCAGACGAATGGCTAGGGGAGTTCTTTACATGGAAAAACTATACTTAAAATTGTAAAGTGACCAACTGTACTTGAAAAAAAATATTTAAACTTAGGAATACAGAATGTGCGTCACATTAACATATAATAAATTAGAAGAAATTTTACTAGTTACCAATTTACAACGATAACCTAATGCATCATATAACAGTTCAAATTAATTTCTATCAGTTTTTTTCTCATTTGATCCTTTTATGCTTTTAAATATTTCGATATAAATGTTGAGATTTATGTCTGGCAACATTCAATCTCTCTTTTTACTTTTTTTTTTATAATATTTTTTTTTACTTATGACACCAAGTACAGCGAGAACCTAGAAGATCTCAAGGAGATAACTTTTTCTTCAAGAAAGGAAAAATAGCTTTAATAAGTTAATAAATAGATTTTCATTTAAGTTAAAATAAGAAAATTGCGAAAAAAAGCATTTAAAATTGCAATAACTTTTGTAAACATAAAAATTAAAAAAAAAAAAAACAACTCGCGTTAAGATCATAAATGAAAATTTCCCTTTCAGTGCCATCCAATTTCAATTCAGTAGTGCCGATCAGGTGGCCGAGTGGTTAGCGTGTCTGACTGCGGAGCCGATGGTTGCGGGTACGAATCCCGCTCATGGCACGGATGTTTCTCTCTCTCTCTCTCTCTCTCTCTCTCTGTCTGTGTTCTATGTCCTTTCTCCTTTGTGTGTGTAAATGTGACCCGCCCTATAAACGGGTTTGTGATTGTGTGACGTGGGCGACGCTGCTCCACGGCCGTGGCTTCACCACTGGTGCCCACTGGGTAACGAGAAGAGAGTAGCAGTCCTGGCATATGAGGCCATTAAGAAAAAAAAATTCTGTGGTTACATTTCTGTGACTTCAAGTGCGGCCTACATAGTATTTTTTTACAACAAGTTTAACAGTTAACAATTCTGGGACTACTTATCGAATGTTGTTTTTTTAATATATATTATTTTATCTTACTAATTGTACATTTTTCTACCCGCCTTTATAATTTCATGTTTCTAAGTCAGTTTTTGGGTACCGAAACAATATGTAATGCTAAGTAGCACACTTTCCACTTATTGCACACATTCTCTAAAAGATAATTTAATAACAAATCGATGAAATGATCCTTTCATGTAAAATAAAATTTCTTTAGAACTTCAAAACACAATACAATTAAGAGGGAAGTTTATCAATGAAGACAAAGCATATTATATCTAAGTTTTTCTTACTTTAAAGTGAATGGGTGGCTTATCAATGGAAGGCTCTGTCTTATCTATGCACGTTGACGGAAGAACTTTTTTGTATCGCGATTGCATTGTGATCTACTTAAAATTATAAATACGTTATTTGATATTTATTCTTAAAGCTCTTTATTAAACCCACTGAAAATTTACTCTAAAATGCGTGTAATATGTAAGTATTCAATTTTTTTTAATAAATAAATAAAAGTTTTATTAATTAAACTGNAATGTGTCTGAGCTGCATTCAAGTATGTCAAACTTAAATAGACTAAAAAAAGGAGTAAATATAATACTATTTTGGACGGAGAACGTTGTGGCACATCACTTTTGAAAGACGTGGGAGGAGGATTTTCAGTCTTAGTAAAAATAATTAAAGAAGTGATGAACCTAAAGATTTTCTTTTTAATGTCTCACATAAATAGAATATTTACTTTTTAAGTCTACTTAAAAAAGTTGTTCATAAAGTTAATTTTATTGTCTTTAGTTTGTGTTGGTTAGTTTGTTTATATCGAAGTTTTCTTTGCTATAAATTCTGCTTGCACCATTTAGTACATGTCATTTAGTAAAAGCAGATAAAAAATAGTCAAAATTCAAACATCAAAATGAAGAAAGTTCTATTTAGTTTTGATTGAGAAAAGTTATGTTTTTAGTAAATAGTAAAAAATTATATGTCAGTTTAGAAGAGAGTTTGAGACGTATTTATTTATGAATTTTTCTTTTTCTTTTTTGAAGCTTTGTTATGACTACTATTCTTAGACACGCGGTATCGAACACCGTCCTAGTCGCTGTACACATTTTTGTAGTACTTACTTGAGCCGTGGTGGCTCAGGGGATAGAGCATTCGCTCCCTAATGAGATGACCCAGGTTTCAATCCCAGCGGTGCCTAGTTGATATGAATTCTAGTCCCGACCACAGTGCCCACGTAAAATGTTCTCAGTGCTAGAGGGATCGTGGGTTAGAATACCTTTTCCGTCGAGCTATCCGTGGAAGGTTTTCGTGGTTTTTCCATCCTTGTAACGCAAATGCGGATTAGGCCCATCTAAAAATCCTCCAAGTTTGAAATAATGCTTGATCCTGAAGTTTCCTTGCCTTCTGGGCTCAAAATTAGAAGGTTACGGAGTTGAACATTGTCGTAAACTCAGAATCTTGTCGGCTATTCAACGCTGGTAATAAAATAAAATATAGTACACACTTATGAGGAGATTAAAGGATTCATTGATGCTTGGAAACAAATAAATTTACACTTGTTTAATAAATTTCTGGTTTTAACAATTGTGGCATAAAAAATTTTAATAATATGCAATACTACTTAATTTAAATGGAACACGCATTTATATTTTGTTGCTGACGAGGTGACTGAGTAGTTAAATGGATGGCAGCTAATCTATCTAAGGCTTTGCCCGCGTGGATTCTAATCCTATCCTCTTAGCAGTAAATGTTCTTACAGTACTTTCTAGAGCCATGGTTGCTCAGGAAATGGTTGCAATTTCCAGCATAAAAGAATTGAACGCTAGCTTATGTAAAAAGTTATTCACAAGCAAAAGAAAATAATTGAATAAATAAGTAAATGAAAGATAATTTGTATGACCCAGTTATTTTTGTGCGTGATTGCAATAGCATTAAAGATTGAGAGAATTCCTTCTCCTTTATATAAGAAGGCGGTGGCTCATTAATTGTGCAAGAAGACTTTAAACTTAACCTAGCCGCTTTCCCCTTCTAACGATTACCAAAAAATGCTAGAAATCCATTTCATACCATTTGCAAAGAGAATTGATGGCAAGAGGTTGGCTTTCTGGCAGGACCATGCCTCTATTTATGTTTCAAAATCTTTACATTTTGTGCTTTAGGATTACAGAGTGCGTGTTATTTAAATGACGTACCCCTTTTCCCGACTTCAATTCCAACGAAAACATAGGGAGCTATCTTTAGTTGGGCTGAATATGCCAAAAAGAAGCTGTTGCAGTTTGAGGCAGAATAAAGGTAGCCGTTACTGAAACCAGGCGTAATATTGATGTTAATGTTCTTCAGGGTTTAGTAAAGGGTACGCAAAATCATAAATTTCAAGTCATATCTTTCATGACGGATATATTAGCAATTATAGTGCATCTTCTGAAACATACAAAGTGTAACCCAAACAAGCATCCCGCCATAAAGCGAGTGTTTTCTTTTATAAGACCTTAAAAAAACTATAAACAGAATCTATTAGAAACAAATCTGGTGACAGTGATGACCAGGGAATTTAATCTCGTGTTGTCATAGACAATTCCTCTAGCACCTTTTTGAGAAACCTAACATTTCTATTAAAATGTATTTTTACTATCATAATAATCATTCTTGGCTTTGATGCCTTTTATTGTTTTCAATGGTCGAAGATTTGAGTTATTAAATGGTTGTCTCACGTCGAGAGTTTTAAGATTCCTTGGCTACATAATCCTCTCTCTGATATTAGTGCCCCTATTATTCAATCCAGAAGACATATGCGATCAATTTTAAAATACTACGTTCAACTTATTACCCATTGGAAAAATGGGTTTTGTTTTGGATTTGATGGCGTCCTCACACTTTTCAGCTACAATAATCAAGAGTAATAGTAAACAGTGCGCATGCGTCGTCATTGCATGCGTTGCCATGGCGACCGCTGCTGTTTGATAATTTTTTTAGAATTCTTTTTTTTTCACTTTTAATTTTGATATGCATTAAGTTGGTGAATTTATTTTTGAGATATGGGACCAGAGGGATACCATAAATACTTCTTGAGTTGTGAATAAAAGGGAATTTCATCATTTGAACGATACTTTTGTTTTAATTGAGAATCAGAAATTCTAAAATACAGTTCAAACTGGATCGTTTTCAGTACTAATTCAGGTGAATATCACAAATAAAGAGGCTCCAAACTGATTCACACGGTCCCATGGCCTAAACTTACAGAGGCTGAGAAATCCAAAGAACATAGACGGGAATATCTTAAGCGTTACACTCAAACAGAAAAACAAAAGGATTCCGTTCGCAAAAGCAAGTCTGAAGCTCATCCCTCACAAAAGTACCAAAGTGGTTGAGAGAACTTAACTCTACCGAAGAGCGAATGACGGCTCTCCGAACTCCTTTCATGCAAATACGAGAACTGGGGGTTGATCACTAGTTAGGGATAAAAGGATCCATTGTCAGCGTACCCAATGACTTGCACAAGATAGTAGACTGTCTTCCACACAATATAAATGATTCATTCACTGTTCTTGTAAAATTGAAGGAAAAAAAAGCTTAGCTTTCAAATCATATTTCATATATGAACTTGTGAATCCGAAACGGGTGTACGATGCAGCTTACAATCTCATTCAAACATCAGTGTACCAATCCGAAAATGGTAATATTGATCTCGATTGGCTGTTCAATGCCTATTAAGTCATCAAAAGAATTAGCACAGAATGTGTCTGAGCCGAGCTGCATTCAAATATGTTTGCAAAATTGTGTACCTAGCAGTTCTGGATTAACAGTTAAAGATGTCCAAGATGAAAACACAATAAAGTTGCTTTTTCAACAAAAAAAATTGCGCAACAACCATTTTGCCTTTTTTTACAAACTGGGAAAATACAGTGAATTTTGTTTCTTATTTTCGGAAATGGTGACTACTGAAAGCGCTATCTATGGAATATTTAAGGATGATATTTCAGATATACTATAGTATTTCATTCACTTTAGCATTATT
>NC_092210.1:77298651-77313037 GCF_043381705.1 Parasteatoda tepidariorum
ATGGCACGCCACATAATATTTTGGGCACGCCACCGATCACGAAGTTCACTGTGAAGCAATTTACCAATTAAATTAAAATTCACAAAAACAAACATAAAAAAATAAACAATTATTAACAAAAAAATTACAATTAATGCCAAAAAACAATTAATTACCATAAAAAACAAGCTAACAATAAATAACTAGCAAAAAAAAAATTAACAGACCTGCTTAAAATAACATCTTACAACCTAATGTGATTTATTTGTCATCTAATCTGCAACAACAGAAGTCACACTGATGTTACTTTAAGTTGAAATACGCGTATAACTGAGACATTGCGAAATGTATTCTTTTTCATAGTAAATAAAGAGTTTTGAGTTAATAGTATTTAGTGTTATTATTTTCCCAATAATCACGAAGTCAAAATTGTTTGACTGTACGTCTATGACCAAATTAAACAATTTTTTAGAAAAAATGGCACGTTGGTGCATAAAGGTTCGCCATCCCTGCTCTAGGGGCTACATTGGTATTTTTGTGATAATTTTTCCATCGGCTGAAGTAGACTAGCTGGGTCGAAAAGACCGCTGACTGTGCCGATAGAGCGGTTTGCAGATTTTTATAAAAATGCAGATGAGACTGATTGATCAGATAAAACGTCCTAGACAGATTGAATATTCCAGTCTACTGCAGCCCGTCAGATTTTGTTTATAGTACTTTTTGATGTGCTTACCTTTCATATGTGTAATGTCATTTGAGTTATTGTCTTACAGACGATATCGAATTTCGTGCCATTAAACTCAGCATTTAATAACTCGATCATTATAGGTATTTGAGAATTCAGTTATGTTGCTAAAATAATACTATTACCAATAGTATTTAAGCATTTTAGAAGATAGTATAGCAATAATATCGCTTACTGCAACATAACATGCTGGTCTATCGTTTTGGTTTTTGAGACCAGTGCTTCTTGGCATTTTGATTCATGAGATAAGTATTGTTAATCATAATTTTAATGTTGCCATTTCTAATATATATGAAATTGTGTCACTGAATTTATAATAATAGATAACCAATAATTGTTATGAGAGAATACAGGGCCATAGAACCGTTTATGTTTAAAATTTCTACAGCTATTTTCGAAAGGACCAAAAGTAAACATAAATAATGACTTCGTAGCTAAGTTTATGGTACAAAATTATTCTAAATGAATACTAAACGTAAAACTAATTATTTAACACTACTTAAATTATTACTTGACAACCTAACAAAATGAATCTAAATAAATACTTAACGTATAACTAACTCAATACTTAAATTATCACTTAAGAAAAACTAACAAAATGAATAATAACTATAGTATTGTCAATAGATAGAGAAATAATCAAGTTTTTGAGTCACTTAAAAGAAATATATATATAGATAATAGAAGACTATTGAGGATGAACGATTTATGTCCTTTTTCACAAAAATGCCGATTGGATCACACTTTATTACATTTTGTAGATTACTAAGTTTTGAGAAATCTACCGGTTCTATCCGAGAGTTATTACAAACCGAAGATGGGTCTTACTATGTGTGTTTTTTTCTCCGAATCAGCCTTCATGGGGATAAACTATTATTCGCCTGTGGTCTTCAATTATTTTCGTTTAAATGTTAATATTCCGCATCAGAACATTTTCTAAAACTCAAACTTTCAATAAATAAATCTACAAACTCAAAATTACAAATGGTTAATTACGGTTTTTAGATTTGAAATCAGCATAACAAACTAGATTAGAAAAGTTAAACAACCTGCCAGATATCTATAGCTTGTTTATCGGTGTCAGTTGAAAAGGAATGAAAAAAAAAAACATCGAAAAATCTTGTTCATAATTTCAATTGAATGTCTACTCAATGCTAATGATTGTCTATTTTTTTTTTGCAGATGAGACAAGAATTGGTTATTAACGAAACTTTCTCCCACTTAATTCCTAGAAACATTATGAAAGAACAAACAATATCACTTCATAACTTAGAACTAAATGGTAAAATTATTTATTAAAAAATACAAGTATTTTTTTTTTACTTTTTACTATTAAGTCTTTCCATAGTGACTGATACAACAGTTATCAACGTTACAGATTTTCGATAGGTTTATTCATTAAAAGATAAACAATTAAAAAAATAGCCGTGTTCTTAAATATTTATAATAAAAACAGTAATTATGTATCCTCCTGAAATGAAAAAAATTTTATTTGTTAGCCGTTAGTTAGTTTTCAATAAGTAACATTTTTTTACACAAATATGTTACGCTATTAATAAGTTCTCGAAAATTTGCGTGTAAAAAACATCTGTAAATGTTATGTAAGTCACTAACAGGGTCACGATGCTGTTCTAACGCTTCTAGCTGTTTAATTCTACCTTTCTCCAAAGTTTCTCTTGTCTTTATCAGCTTCTGTGCACATGGTTTATCTCATTAAATGCATTAGTTTGAACATTAGTGGGCGAATATCATTCGCTATGTAGTTTATCCAGGCAATAAGGAGCTACTTAATCTAATTCATTTACTTAAAGTTGAATTATACTTTGACGGTATCGAACTTAATACAAAAAAAAAAAATATTTAACTGTATATCCAAACAAGAACCTACATGTTTCTTTCTTTCTTTAATTTCATACTAATAACAAGAATCGAACAATAACAAAAAAAATCTTGACATAAGATAAATTTTGAAGTGTAAAATCTGCAGTACCGTTGCAAACTCCACTTAACCCAATATATTTTAAAAGTGTACGTGCAGGGTGTTCCGCAAAGACTGTCCTTAATATGTATTTTTCGAATCCTTATAAATGAAAACAAAAAAGTATACATATTGAAGTTACAAAATAATATTTAACCGAGAAAAACAAAAACGCAATCAATATTGAAACAATCACAGTAGAGAAAGTCAGATGTAATAAGCAGCAAAACAAGCGTCATTGGTCTCTCTATTTCCTCCCTTAATCACACCTGTCCGAGGTTTTTTTCGGAACACCCTTTATATAGTGATAGTACAATGGAATTAGAAATAAATTATTATGTTCCATATGTTGAGCACTGCTAATTATTTAATTGTAACAAGAGAGGCCCGCTTGGATAAGGTTAGAATACGTGACATAAAAAAAAAAATACAAACAGGTATCCAATTTGCGTTGGATTGTATGATATTTCACAGTCGCTCTAAGATTTCCGGCTGTTTCTTTGCTAATTCGATGAGCCTATTCAAAGTTTTAAAATGTTTTAGTGTGTTTAGTTCAATAAAATTATAAATTGATAAATTTAGTTCAAAGGAGTCATAAATAAATAGTTCATTAAGGACTGAGAGAATGACACAGTTCTATCTAAGTGTCTTTTTATTGGATTGTAGTAAATTAAATTAATTTTTTATTAATCTTTTAAATAAAGACTATTTCTTGTCGTTAATTTTTCTTGTCCAACAATTTCCAAATAACAAAACCTACTAATCCCTAGCACTCATTTAAATTTGTCGCGTCATAGCTTTTGCACTTTTTGTGTTTTAACTTGCTATCAAAATTAAAATCTTTTAAGGCTACTCGTCGTTATTACCAAAAATTACATTGAATCTTCTTCTCCCAAAGCATTAAAAGATTGCCCTTTAGTATCCGTTTGACTCCCCAAAATTTGACTTAACTTACTATATTGTTGTATACTTAATCATGACCGAAAATGTGCTTAGTGGAAGCATATCTTAAATAAGACGGTAATAAGATCTTTTTTTGAGAAGTCTCATTAACTTGGTGATTCTGAATTCTTAAGATGTGCCCTACCTCCATTACAAATTTTTTTCAGACATCCAGAATTTTAAGAATTCCTGTTGAATTTGTATTTAAAGATTTTTTAGTTATTCTGTTTTGTTTAAAGGTTGCCTTACTTCTTAGATGACTATAGGAGAGCTCTTTGTCCAACTGCATATCACTGTCTTGGCTACCAGGCGTGTATATTTACCTACAGCAGGGATCTTTGTCAGGGTGAACCATTACCTCTGCTACCTGAGTATTTTGTTCTCAGTATTGGCTGTTACAGGGATGATTTATTTGATGCACCAAAGAAATTCCAAAAACACAAAGATTTCGTCCTTTATATTGAATATACACCTAATGGTAGAATGCCTGAAATGGGTTTTTCTATATCCAATCTGACTTACGTAGAATCATCTGAAGATACCGTCTTCAATGGGAAGTGTCCACCACTAGGAGTTGCTAAAAAGGAAGGGTATGTTTTGCATACGCTCTATAATGAGAAAGTCGGTCATTAAAAATTAGGATAGACCAAATTATATTCGCATTCATGGTACTGTGCTTTAAATCGTGGAAAATGGCTTACACCAGTGTTTCCCAAAGTGTGGTACGCGTACCCCTAAGGGTACGGGAACAGTTTAGCGGGGGTACGCGTTCTTATACGAAATATCTTGCAACAAACAAAAATTTCACAAAATTTTATTTAAAAACAATACTAGCCATGAAAATTTACGATTATGTATTTTTCTATTGGCTATTTTTTGCAGAGTTAACAGTTAATAATGAGTGGCATCAACAGCCAGTTGTGATTTTTAACTTTTGAGCAATTTTTTATAGTAAAAAATCTATTCATTTTTTTACTACTGGTACACCGCGTTGCGAAAAATTTAGAAAGGGTACACAAAAGGCATAAGTTTGGGAAACACTGGCTTACACCAACTTAGAACAATAAGTTTGTAAGTCACAGTAATATCACACGAAATGTTTTTTTTTTTTTTTTAAGTTGTATGATTTATTTAAATAAAAATAATTATGTACAATGAGTGGATATCAATTTTGAATAACTTTTGGGCTAATAATTAGATTTTCACGTGCCTAAAGCCAATCTTAGTAGTTCATGGGGATGACTTTAAATATGGTAATTAATTAGTGCTAACTTCTAATTAATATACAGAATCAGACAAAAGATGAACTTTTGAATAAGTCTGACTTTTTTCGACTGATTTGAATTTTCGACTATCAAAATATGAGGGGAGCCGACCGGTCTGTGTAAGGGATAGGGAACTATCCTTGCATCAGAAAGGATCTGGGTTCGAATCTCGGGCAAGGCATGTATGTTCTTTCCTTCTCTGTACTATCTGTCCTTACTGTGGGAGCGGCGTTGGCCCACCTAATACTATGGTGCCCCTGTAAGAGAGGTCAACAAAATTGCCCTGTAGATGCTTGAATTGACGGATGTTAACACAGGCGGGCATTAGAAAAAAAATATGAGGGGAGGGGGTGTAGTAGCAATCTGAAAATGTGGTCGCATTAGTTAAGTCGTTAGAAGAGCGGTTGAAATTTTGGGTTCCTTATATTTCAATTTTCCATATTTGCTCACATATCTTAAACAAATCGAGCCATTAGAGAAATTTCGGCACCTATTTATGAAACTTGTTTATCGAAAGATGGTTTCACGGAAAAAATAATTTACTCTTTTAAATCATTTTTAGCTACCTAATTTTAAAAGACAAAAAACAAAATTTGAGAATCAAAAAAAATAGTTTTTAAATGATAAATTTACAACAAAAAAAATTATAATTTTGTGCAAATAATGAATTTGCAGAATGCAAAATTCTTTTTTTTTCCAAAGTGAATACCATTAAAAATATTTCCGTAATGAAATCAGTATTCCTATTTTTTAAAACTTTTATTAACTAAAAATTTTAGATAAATATTTTTGCTACTAAAAATATAGAACGTATACAATTAAAATTCATTTAAATAATCAGTTATAATTACGAACCATACAGCTTTTATTATTTTTACCAATATTGCTTTTATTTGCTTTAATAATATAAAACTTTTTTTAACAAGTGGGTTATATTTTACTACAGTGCCATTTTGCTAAATGTTCAAAAGTACAGTTGTTTTTAATTTTTATAGTTTTAATATTTATAAATTCAATATTTATAATTTAATATTTATAATTTTATTACTTATAATTTTAACTTTCATAATTTTGATATTTATAATTTTTATTCATGATTTTTATGTATACAATTGTTTTTTAAGGAATATAGAATAAGTTTTAAACTTTTGAAAATTACATGAAGCTTGGCTTCAACAAATTGCAACTGAAAACCAAAGAAAAATACAATATATTTTAGGTACTTTGGTAACTGTATAGAATACCTTCCACCTTTCAATGTCATATCTTTGGAACTTTGGCCTGCATTAGGAAAGTAAGTTTGCTTTTTTATAACTAACTTCCATCATCTTGGCGAGATCTCCAAATTGTTTTTGTTACAGATCACAGTCCGAGATTTGTAGATCTAAAATTATTCAAACTTTGTGTGCGCTGCATTATAATAGTCAAGGTCTCTGTATACCACCTGTTTATAGAAATAAAGTAAGTACCAGGACAAACATACAGTTTATCTACTGAACATTTTTGTAATTCTGACGTAACTTTAAAATGTAATTAATATTATAATTTAATAATAATATTTATATTGTAATTCCATATTAACATTAAATGGTAATTAATATTATAATATTAATTGTAATATAATAATAATATTATTTTTTCAGAACGTACCGTATTTACCTCCGACACTATAGCACCGTTTACGTTTAAAAGTTCTATAAGAAGTTTAAAAAGAATAAAAAATAAATATAAATAATTCGATTACTTAACCTTGACCAAATGAATACTAACTATAGTGTTGCCAATAGATAGAGAAATGTATATATATATATATCTACACACACTGAGTGGCCAAATTATTACGACCACCTGACAGTTTTATGCGCAATGAGCTATCGCGTCACAGTATTGCCGCTAACGGGCGATATAGCTACAAAAAGGAAATAGTGAATCATCAATTCCATTATGTTACGCGCGGAGATATGGGCAAAAGACGTGACTTAACTGAGTTTGTAGGCTCTCGAAGCGTCGGAACCAGTAACAGCAAAACTGGTTGAATCGCGTTTCCAATTACACCATGCAGTTATCAGGGTTCGGATATGACAAAAACAGCACGAAAGCATGGATCCCAACTACATTGCCACAACGCATCAAGCTGGTGGAGGCAATGTTATGGTTTGGGGAATGTTCTATTGGCATTGCATGGGTTATTTGATACCTGTGGAACAACGTCTGAATGCCCAAGGGTATATGTACGCTGTTATGTCAATGGTGTACGCTGCCTGCTATAGATACTTTCAGCAAGACAATGGTCCTTGCAAGACAATGGTCGATACAGCTCGTATCGTCGTCAGATGGGTGGAGGAATATGACGGTGACTTTACCTTGCTTCGTTAGCCAGCACAATCACCAGATATCAATCCAATTAGAGAATTTGCTGGTTGAAATCGAACGGGGAATCAGACAGCTGGATCCAGTGCCATCTAATCTGACGGAACTTAAAAGTGCAGTTCATCAGATATCGGGTTAAATTCCTCCAACAACCTTCCAAGATCTCATTAAATTTATGCCAAGAAGATTCGAGCAGTATTACTGGCTAAACGAGGTCCAACAGTGTATATATATACACACTGTCGGATCATGTGTAGCCCGTAATACTATACCGGTAGATAGATGATGTAATCCAGTGTTTCCCAACCTTTTTTCCCCACTCAAGCCTGTCTAAAATTCTTATCCCCCCCTATGTGACATACACATAATTTTTAATATTAAAAAATTGAATTGTTCTCATAAGAAACTTAAATGATAGGTTTCAGTATGAAATCTCTAGGAAATTGATGACGAAACACAGTAAGTAAAATTTCGACTTATAATGAAACTTATAATGAAAAACTAAAACTCAAATTCGAAATAATTTTCATAAAGATTTTTCTATAATAATTTAATATTTTAATTTAGAGAGATCCTTGCGCTTGCTGCACAGAGATTTTATGTTAGTTTCCAATTTGGTTAGCTTGCAGCCTCAAGTCTACCCACTGTGTTATATCCGGGCGATTTCCCTTTTTTTTACCAGTAAATCCTTTACATCACTAAATCCACATTCAGCTAAATATGAAGATGGAAACGGTAACAATGGTTTTCTTGCATATTTGGTTGAAATTGGGTATTTGATTTCCGTTTCCTCACAAAGCCATGCCATCACTCCTTTTATATAAAAATAAAGTTTTAACTGACTTATCATTTTGCATTTCTGAGAGTTCTTCTTGATACTGCATATTTCATATAACAGACAAATGCACTAACATTCGCTGCATCATCCGTGTTGAAAAATCTATTTGTTTTAAATCAGAAAATCTTTCTTTTAAATCAGCCGATAGAATTTTCAGATGATCGACAATAAGAAGTAAAGCGGCATCATTTACTTTTAATTTTTGGGGACAATTAAACTGATCCAAGTTTTTGTTTTCAGACTTAACTCAATAAGCGCAATGAAACCAAATATCTTCGTTTTTGTATCAACAAGAGTTTTTTTTGTTCCTTGAAGTTGCTTATTTAATATATTTAGTTTTTCAGAGATATCGGCTAAATAACTCACAAATGCTTTACCTTCGACTGTTAACAGATACTTCATATCAGGTTCGTCGCTTAAAAAATCAATAAGAGTATCAAACAGTTCCATGAATCTTTTCAAGCAGTTCCCTTTAGAGAGCCATCTTACTTGCATTTTGTTCTTCACAAAACAGCTTGAAGAGGCGCTCACATTTGGCATAAGCTTTAATAGCATTAATACACTTTATTAGTGAATGTGAGTACTTCATTTAGAACAGGCGAGATGTTTTTAGCTATCAAGTTTTCC
Source organism: Parasteatoda tepidariorum (assembly GCF_043381705.1). Classification (NCBI taxonomy): domain Eukaryota; kingdom Metazoa; phylum Arthropoda; class Arachnida; order Araneae; family Theridiidae; genus Parasteatoda; species Parasteatoda tepidariorum. The sequence goes on from NC_092210.1 coordinate 77,307,396, forward strand.
CTATGCACAACTTTTCCCTATGCAATAACACAATGCACAAGAATTATTTTTGGATTCTCATCTTTCATCAATTTTAAGTAGCAATTTTTCTTGCCCATCCTATTAGGAGCACCATCTGCAGCACAAGATGTTATATTTTTTATTGGTATATTATTGACATCTAAGGAGTTTTTTTAAGCTTATTATATAATATCTTTGGAGGTAGTGGTGCTTTTTAATCTTTCACAGAACAACATTTCTTCAACAAAATGCCCTTTATCAATATATTTTACGCAAGTTATCAATACTGCCACGCTGTCTATCAAAGTTGATTCATCCATTTGCACTGAGAATTTTCTTGTTTTTAGCTTGTCAGCAAGTCGTTTTTTAATATCTTCACTCATTTCATCTATTCTTCTGCTAACAGTATTGTTATTGAGTGGTATAGCCTTTACATCTTTTTCAAGAACCGTTTTAAGAAATGCTGATATTGACGGTTTTATTTAATTCTCTCCTATAGTATGATTTCTTCCAAATTTAGCGATGAATAAAGAAATTTCATATGATGAGTTGAAGTGTGAGCAGTAAATAAAGACTTTACTGTTGCATTGCAGGCATAAAAGACATACTATGGTATTGATTTCTATCACTGAATGTTGCGAAACACTACAGAAGTTGCGACGGGCGATTCAGATGCGAACAACTGCATAGTTTAGCGAAATTTTAAACCGTCAAGGGGTCTACGCGAAGCCTGCCATATGCCGCAGGGAGGTTAGTTAGCTTGACGACGCCAAAATACCCAGTTGATATTTTGGTCTCATCAAACGAATTTATAATATTTATTGACCGCAATTATTTAAGAATTTTCTTTTTTTCTTTCAATTTTGGCACCGAGATCTAGCATTGTATTTAAATGTCCCGGAGCAAATGGGTAAAACTCTTGTCGAGTCCATTTTCGAATTACCCCCCTTAACAATCAAATTGCCCCCCAGTGGGGCGTGGGCCCCACGTTGGGAAACACTGATGTAATCTGTATGTCTCTCTCTCTCTCTCTCTCTTATAACTTCAGAACTGTTTGTGTTATCATCTTGCAATTTGGATGACGGCTGAAGGGATACATTTTAGCTCAATTCTTAAAAATTGTTCCAAAACTTCCATTTGATCGTTTGATAAATAAAAACTATGTAATTAAAAAAATATTTAATGGAGAAATGGTACTAATTCGTTTAAGAGAAACATGAAAAAACGACGTACTATTATTGACGCCAATAATACTTAATTAATTTTTGTAATAGGATCTAATTGAAATAAAAAAATCAGTTATGCATAAAAAAAAGCATATTTAATGGAGAAATGGTACTAATTCGTTTAAGAGAAACATGAAAAAACGACGTACTATTATTGACGCCAATAATACTTAATTAATTTTTGTAATAGGATCTAATTGAAATAAAAAAATCAGTTATGCATAAAAAAAAGCATATTTAATGGAGAAATGGTACTAATTCGTTTAAGAGAAACATGAAAAAACGACGTACTATTATTGACGCCAATAATACTTAATTAATTTTTGTAATAGGATCTAATTGAAATAAAAAAATCAGTTATGCATAAAAAAAAGCATATTTAATGGAGAAATGGTACTNTATATATATATATATACACTAAATGGCCAAATTATTGTGACCACCTGACAGTTTTAAGCACAGTGAGCTATCGCGTTACATTGTTGCAGGTAACGGGTGATATAGCTACAAAGAAGGGAATAGTGAGCCATCAATTGTAACAGTAGTTATTAATGTGTACAGAAAGTGAACTACCAAGCAGAAAACCGGATCTCAACGTCAGACTTGAGGTTGTCACAGGCTACTGAATGCTTGAGCTGAAAAGAGACTTTCCAAAGTTTTCCAGTTCAACAGAAGAGCAACAGTACGTCAAATAGCGGGGAATCTTAATGAATGTGCAACTGCAAACGTCTCTGAATGAACTGTGCGTCGCACATTACACTATATAGGCAAAGGGAGGCGACGACCTCTTCAAAAGCCTCTGCTGCCAGCTTTGCACAAGAGCAGACATCTCCAGTTTGCAAAGAAGCATAAGGATTGAACAGTAGATAATTGGAAAGGGATCATGGGATCTGATGAATCGTGTTTTAAATTACACCATGCAGTTGGCAGGGTTCGGATATGACGAAAACAGCACGAAAGCATGGACCCCAACTGCATTGCCACAGCACATCAAGCTGGTGGAGACAATGTTATGGTTTTGGGGATGTTTTATTGGCATTGCATGGGTTATTTGATACCTGTGGAACTACGTCAGAATGCCCAAGGGTATTTAAGTGTTATCGCAGATCAAGTACATCCTGTTATGTTAATGGTGTACGCTGCCAGCTATATGTACTTTCAGCAAGACATTAGTCCTTGTCATACCGCTCGTATCGTCGTCAGATGGGTGGAAAAACATGACGGTGACTTTACCTTGCTTCGTTAGCCAGCACAATCTCCAGATCTCAATCTAATTAGAGAATTTGTGGTTTGAGATCGAACGGGGCATCAGACAGCTGGATCCAGTACCATCTAATCTGACGGAACTGAAAAGTGTAGTTCATCGGATATAGGGTTAAATTCCTCTAACAACCTACCAAGATCTTATTAAATTTATGCCAAGAAGAATTCGAGCAGTATTACGGGCTAAACGTGGTCCAACAGTGTGTATATATATAATATGTCTATATATATGCACAGACTGTATATATATATATATACATATATATATACACACACTGTCGGACCATGTGTATCCCAGCCCGTAATACTATACCGGTAGATAGATAATGTAATCTGTATGTCTCTCTCGCTCTTATAACTTCAGAACTGTTTGTGTTATCTTCTTGCAATTTGGATGCCGGCTGAAGGGATACATTTTAGCTCAATTCTTAAAAATTGTTCTAAAACTTCCATTTGATCGTTCGATAAATAAAAACTATGTAATTAAAAGCATATTTAATGGAGAAATGGTACTAATTCGTTTAAGAGAAACATGAAAAATCGACGTACTATGATTGACACCAATAATACTTAATTAATTTTCGCAATAGAATCTAATTGAAATAAAAAAATCAGTTATGCATAAAAAAAGCATGATTAATGGAGATATGTTATTAATTCGTTTATGAGAAATGTAAAAAATCATCCTGATATTATTGGTACCAATGATGCAAATTAATTTTGATAGTAGGCGTTACTGATGGTGGTAATTGGTGCAGTTTTAAGTGTTCCAAATACACTAATACAGATACAACAAAGCATTAGTATATTTGTAACCTATTAAAACTGCAACAATGCAGTACAATTTTAATACTGGGGAAATAGGGTTCTGTGGTGTCTTTAATTTATAAGTACTGGAGAAAATTTCTTGATTGTGGTAAATTTTGACCTTCATGAGTTGACCTCAAGCAACAGCATTATACCATATGGTACTGAACACGGGTAGTTTCTACATTGATGGGAAGAACTTCCAAAAACGTTTTTTGCTTATTCTAATAACGTAAAGTCACCTAAATAAGAGAAAAAAAGATTAATTCAGATTTATAAATTGCATTGGTATGTAACTTAGTTTTACGTTTAATTTGGCCCAGTACTAACTAATTGATTATTTAAATTTTTATTTTTTCGTCATGATATAAAAATGGATATTAATCTTATATTAAGTAAAACTACAAGAATGTACATTTAGATTCCATCCATTGTTTGAGTTTGTTGTGTGCATATTATGCAATAAATAATTTTGTGCATAGAATATTTTTAATATATGTAATCTTTAAGAGTGATTTAAAAATCATACTTACAAGCTGATCTTACAAAGAACTGTAAGATCAGATATAACTTATTTTTTATGTTTTTCCTTAGGCATTTCTGTTTTTAAATATATTTTTATTATTGAAAGGTTCATGGTATTTTATCTTTCTTAATTTTAAAATATTTAAAGAATATTTGTTCAAAATATTTTTTTTATTTAGAATTTGAAAGAGAACAAACTTTTCAATTCTTTAGTGTTTCCACAGCACAAAAATAGCTTTAACTTGGAAGAATACAAAAAATGTAAGTTGATATGGATAATTTTTATTTTTTACAGATTTAAGAACTGTTACTTTTGATTTTTGATTACTGTTTATTAATATTTTTCAGATAGCATATTATTTAAGGAAAAAAATGGAAATTTTTTTCATTAGCTCTAAGCTTCATGTGTCATTATAATTTTTAAAGCTTGGTGCATTTTTATTCATTTTGTAAAATTCATTTGTATAATTCTTTTAAATTTCAAAATGCTTCTTAATTGTAATTGAAGTCAGTGAAATTATTAAGGTGGCCATGGTACTATTTAACATACTGTGGGATAAAATCGATCAGTCAAAAGTATAATTTTGTCTGTAAAAATAAATTATCTTTATAAAGTAAATTTCACTTCTAAAAGCATCTTTTAAGATTATGAAAAATTACTTTAGAAATTTTATAAATCTGAAGGAAATATAATAAAGATAAAATCCAAAAATAATGCTTTTTTATATGTTGTATATTACAGTTAAGTTATTAAGAGTATTATATGTTATATGTATATGTTTTTATGAGATTATTATCTGCTTATATGTTTATGATCGGTACAGACTTTATTCCTTCAAATGTTGGTAAGTGGCATTGGTCGAATTCTGATAGCTGAATTCCCTTTATTCCTCTGAATTGCGCTTTCCGCTAGAAACAGAAAATACAACCTTCTGAAGTCAACATAAAGTTTAATTAGCATAGAAGAGATTAGTGAGAATTCCATTACGTCATAAATATGATTATCTATTTGCATTTCGGATGGCTGGAGTGAGATTTTCAACCCATCTTTTCTCATATTCGATTTTTTTCCTGCCCATTTGAAGCATGTTGTGAGTTACTGTTTGTAAATATGCATTTATAAATGGATTTTTTTAATATATTTGTTTCGTTCCAATTAATTTCTTTGTTTCATGTCTAGTTACCGAACACAATTTGAAAAGTAACTAATAGAAAAATTTGGTTCGTATCTAGTTACAGTGACCAAGCGAAACTTGTAGAAAATTTTTATTTGTTCTTTTTATTTGCGTGTTTACTTATGTATTTGTTTATTTTAGTTTTGGATACGAAAATTCCTGAATTGGTACCAGCTCGCTTAGCGTTTGTAATAATGACTAAAAAGAATATAGAAGGAACGGTAATTGAAATTTAATTAAGTTATAATGATTTATATCATAATAAATCAGTTAAGCATTTTTATAACGTATGCCTTTCGTTTTATGCTTGCAATTCAAAAACGAGAGCTTTCAAAATAAATTAATGTATATTTTTTGCCATTTTAAGTAATATAATCAAATTCCCAGCCTCTTTTGAAAAATGCATCATCCTTGAAAATTAAATCCTGTACAAAGAAAACAAAATGCTGTTTCAAAATAAACTCATTTTTTTAGTTCAGTACTCAGAAAAATTTAAGTCAACAGAAATATCAGCAACGCTGTTTAATTCTGAATTTTTCGTGAAAAGCGGAGTTTTTTTCCCTTATTCTATAAATGAATTACTATCAATGAATGCTTGTTTTGAACATAGTTCCGATGATGCGTTAAGATTCAGTTTCACAATATA
>NC_092210.1:77313160-77334615 GCF_043381705.1 Parasteatoda tepidariorum
TATATATATATCAATCCTACTATCATAGGATACTCCTATTTCTATTTATTCTGAGATGATCCCTCTATAATTGATCATCATTGTTTATTAAATGTATACCAATAACACTCCAGATCAAAAATCATCTAACGATATATCAACAATGACTGATATCCAAGAGTTTTCTAGAAAAATGAATAACTGATAAAGTATTACACAATTTCTAAATAGACCCTTAAATCGTAAAACCAATTTAACTCCTCATTTTGAGTAGTGGCTAAAAATAATTAGAAAATCGTAAACTTTAAAAACCCGATATAAAGGAATAAAATTTTAATTTTCTAACATTAAGTTTACGTAAACTTGAAAGTAAAAGTATTTTTCTTCCTTGTGAAGATTAAAATTGCATTATTATATTGTATCTTATAGATTTCTGTGTTGCAATCTATCTATAGAGATCATTTTCTGTACGCAGTTCATATTGATAAAGAAGAACAATTGAGAGAGGTAAGTTTTAGGCTATGAAAAGAATGTTGTTCTTTTGTTTTTCTATGCAAGTTCAGTTCTACATATCATCTGGGAAATCAGATATTAAATTAACTAATTTATTAAAAAGCATATGATAAACAAAACCAAATTTTTTTATTCGAGCCAAGCTGTTTCCAAGACACTCGAGATGGCAACGTTAGTGAAATAAGTATTCTTACTACTTAGCGGGTAGCTCAAAGATGTCCAGCAATTTTTAAGAAAAATTTATGGAAATTATAAACTTTTTCAAGCTATATTTCTCCGAATCTAGAACTATTCTTTATATCTTAGGTATTTTAATATTTCAATTCTTATTCTTAATCTTTCCTATTTATTTTTTTAATATTTTTTGAATTCAAAAATCATCAAAATGTTGTAAGAACGAAAAATCTAAAAAACGTAAATTCAAAATTTAATCTAAATCCAAGATGGAGTGGGAATAGATTGATATCATGATCTTTTTTTTTAAAAAAAGCACTTGTTTTTTTTTTTATTATTTCTTTTTTCAGATTGCGTTGTTCACTGATTATTTTTATGTTTTTTATTCTCGCAGGAGTTAGAAAGTCAGATAGAAAAATCTTTCCCCACAAGGCACAACATAATTCTTGTTCCCACGGAAAGTTCTTTTTCCACTACTTTTGACTCCTATGAAACTGTTAGAGCCAAAATGGAGGTGAATTACATCTTTCTTGGATATCTATAATTGTCATTTAAATACGCTTTCAGTTAAAGATGGTTCGAAAACCAATATTATGTTCAGAGAAAATTAAAAATTGCAATAATGCTTGCTAGTTTGGTGAAGAAATTTATAAATTTATATTAGGAGAATGAAAATAAGGTGAAAATAAAACATTTTTAAGTTGCAAAATATTCCTTCACTCATCAAGGCATTGATTGATAAATGTATCGAGTTCTAACTTTAGATTTAATTTCATTTTGCTTTAACGCCATTAGCGTTAATGTCGCTCTTTGATGTCACAATTACACATTAAATTAATGGTAATCTGACCACTAAGTTCTAGGAAATTTTGAATATTGAAAAGAATAATACTTTCGTCAGCAAGAAAGCTGGTAAGAAATCTTGTATGGAAAAACAAGCGGTTAATTTTATTTAACGCAGCACTATGAATTATTTCCCAACTTTATCTTACACAGTATGTTCTGAAATATATGCATATATGAATATAGCTGCATATATGTATATAGCTGCATATATGTATATAGCTGCATATATACATGATAAAGAAATTTATTTTTATTGTTGCCAGTTACACCTTCTTCAGTTGTATTTTGCTATATTGCGATAAAATGTATTATTAATTTTCAACCCTCAATCGGCTTTTATTCTTTAACAAGAATTCTTAAAACTCTTATTAGAGGCAGCAGTTACAGGACATCTGGTGTAATAAGTAAATCGAAAGTCCACTGTACTTTAAAAGATAAAATTCGTTTGGGCAATTTTTCAGAGCATGCACGATACTGAAATAGACTTTGTTTACTAGACCAATGACAAAATAAGATTTTCTCTGAGACATTAATAAGCTATCTGTGTTTTAGTTAACGGTATTATCTAGGTTTGTAAAGCTGTATATATTATTTATTCTAGGCATATGAAAATCTTTTGCATCTTGGTATATGGGATTTCGTTGTCACTTTAAACGAAGATGACGTTCTACTCAGAAATATCGATGATTTAGCCATAGCCTTAGCCCCCTATCGAGGTATGTGTGTTATTAATCAAAATACTTGGGGTGGAAAACGAAAAACAGTGACTGTCGAACTTTTTCAGAGGTAGAGCATAGTCATGAAAATGATCTGCCCTACTTTTATGTTTAAGATTTATTAAAAAAAAAATGTTCTCTTTTTTTAAAGTTTGTTATTCCTTTGGAACACGTAGTTTTTAGAATTGTCGCATAATCTTTTCTCTAATCTATAGTTTTTATATGTTATTCTGTTTACATCCGAAGATTTGAGCATCGATTATCAAGCGAAGTATTGGAATCAAACACTGTTTTGTTTTCAATTGTATCAGTTTGAAATTTGAGCACTCTATTTCTTCGGATTATTAATGATTCGGATTATTAATTCGGATCGTTCTTTGACATGAAAATGAGAACTGTATATAACGACTTCACTCACAATTACGTAGTCTCTCAATTGCGCGTAAACTCTCACGGCTGACAACGAGTCAGATTTTGTCATTCACTTAATCATTATCATTCACTTACAGTGAGAGTGAGGCTACATTCACACTCAAACATCTCAACTTCTCTTGGTAGGGGATGTATAACTTTTTACATGGGGATTAGATCATGTGGCAACGAATCCAAAAATGACAGGTTAAGGGTTTAGTTTTTGACGTCAAAAACTAGTTTGTGACCTGTTGAAAAGTGTCAAAACCAGTCGAATCGAAATAAAATAAAAACTGTCGGAAACCTGTGGCAAAAGGACCTTGATTTTGAAGTCAAGCTACATAACTGTTTAAATCATGCACTATACTTGCATTATAACTATGATTCATGTTATATACTATGAAATATTGCCCAAAAGTTTTTAAACTATTTCCTGCTTTTTGTAAATAAATATATTAGTTTGTATAATTTATCAACATCTTTATTTGATATATTTCGATATAACTATTAAATTTAAAGTACAGATAATAAAACAATGAATTGTTATTTGTAATCAATCTAAATATTGATTTTATTTGAACTTAATCTATATGAATTTTTGTCTTATTGATTGAAAACTGTGTAATAAATTTCGAGTACAGTAGGCATTAGGAAGAAGTTAGAATTGAAGTAAAATGAAAATTGATTTAATTCATAATCAACAAGATTATTGTAGAGTTCTTTTTATGCGTAAGATGATTAATTTTGTAGTTTTATTTTCAATGATTAAAGTAATAACAGACTTCAGAAATTATAATTTTACATGATTTTATTTATAATTAATTAATATCTGCAGTAGATTGTGATTTTTTACAGCAACATTTTGGACTTTTAAAAGTAATTGTAAAAACGAAAAAGAAGTTTGATACCAGAATAATTAAAGACCAAATAATTGATTGGTCACTTGTAATTTTATTTGTACTTTTATTTATAATTTCACATTTATAATATCTAATAATTACTTCCAACACCAAAATTTTGAGAATTTGACAATTATCAAAAATTATAGTAAGAAAAGATGTTTTTGACATGATGGTTAAAACCCGATAAAAACGTCAGTTGTCAAAAAACTTGCCAACACCAGCCTGGTTTGATCCTTGTCAGCTGCCAACTAACATTTCACTTCTCCACAATGTGAATATTAACATTACCTTACCCGCTATACAAGTATAAACTACACAATATTTGACAAATGAATTTTTTTTTCAGATATAACGATATACGTAAGAAACTTATATGCAATTCTGTATAATACTGTTAGAAAACAAATATTTCACGCTTTCTTATGTGAAATAACGGAAGTAGTTTTAATTTTAAGTCATGCCATATACATCTGTAAAGAACTTCAATAAATAGGTTGAAAGTTATTGAGTTTCTTTTTATAATAAATCTTTCTGCTGTCCATTGACATGAAACTAAAAACGGTAATATATTGTTTATTTACTTTGCAGGATTGTCTTTTCTACCAGATTTACACGCAGTTGAAAAACAAGCGAGCGTGCCTATGTAAGTTATGGTAATTATAACCACTTGATCATAGCTGAAAATACAGGATTAATCTAAATAATTCATAACAGTTTCATAGAATTATTTGTTTCCAAATATTCGTCCCGCAGTGGATTGATCTTTAAGACACGGTTCCCAGCAGATCACCGAAGTCAAGCATCACTGGCTACGGTTAGTGTGCGGGTGGGTGACCACTTGGATCAGTCTGCGTAGGGACCGAGGGTGTGCGGTATGGATCCTCGTTAAATTGTGCTACCGTGAAGTGCTCGACTTCGCGCGCAGGTCGTCGGGCTACCGAAGCGGGGGTGCCATCCCCTCCACAGAGGATCAAAATTGTGATGGCATGTCTTCGGATCATCCTCCGGGATGTTTCCCAGACCGTCGCCAATAGCCCATTGTGCAGCTCTAGTGCGACGTAAATTAACAACAAAAGCCAAATATACGTCGCACAGGGATGGCTAATGTAAGTAAAAATACAATAACTCATCAAGTTTTAGGTACATGCTAAAATTGTAAATGTTCTAAGCACACACCCTTGGTTACCTGGCCCTCACCAATGGTAAACAGTTCTATCCACATCTTCAATAACAGGTTCTATAAATGTCCATCACAGCAACAATGATACCTTCTTGCAGGGTTGTTAGTATTGGTGATACATACTCGTACATTTTGTAATTCACAAGTTTACACGGGTATACATAATTTGTCTACCACAAATTGACATTGAGAATATTGGCATTGTCCTTCACAAGTTTATGTACCTCCAATGCCAACTACAGTGCAGGAGTACATCATTAGTTAAAACATATGAATGGAGTTTTTGTTTTATTTTGATATGTACCGGTCAACCAAAGACATTGAACATTTGTTGTTTTCATTAGAAACTTGGTGAGGGTATGTATCTTTACATAATCCATTAATTTGTGTTTTGATATAATAGATGCTTTCTAAAATTATAAATGCAAGAGTGGTTGTATATATTTGCAGGAATGCATATTTTATGTTTTAAAAACAAAAACAAAAATATTTTTTAGATTTTATAAATATATATATTTATTACAAATGATACAAATTTTTTTCTTTGCATTTGTTAGACCATTTTACTTTTTTATTAAAATGCTTTTTCTTTTATGAATACTGATAAGCAAGTTTATCTTACAAGCGTTTAGTAAAAATAAATAAAATAAATTCATTATAATTGATTAAGAATAATATTGGAATGAAAATAAGGTAAACAAAAACAGAGAAAGAACAATTTTGGTGTGTTCTTGCATGCCACCAGTAATTTCTTTTTAATACTTTTAGTTGAAATATTTTTACTCAATGCTTTTAACTTTTTCAGTGTTTCATGTGAAGGTCTAATTCACGAATTTCCATCTTTATCAAACGCATTTCGAACGAAAAGTAATCTCATATTTTATAATTCTTCAGATGATGGCATTCTAAGCAGGTAAGTAACTAAATAAGCAGGAACGGACAAAATATATCACACTTATAACTTCAGCACACGTGATAATAATTTTTTTTGTAGAGAGTTTGTGGAATATTTGGTGGATGAAAACAGACATTCAAAAGAAGTCAATGAGCAACAATTTTTTCTGCAAACATTACACTTTTCTTACAACGCCTACATTCCTACTCTTATGATGAATTCTCCCTTCAAGTGAGTAAAAGAATTTTTATTTACAGATCATAGATTTAACATATTGTTCTGTGATCACTTTGCATGTAATTTTAGAATCCTCATCAAGAATGATGTAAGAAAAATATTTTATTGAGGACAATATATCCATGTTTAACTTAGACAGAAACAAGTTATCAAGGCTTGACGTATTCCTACTAGGTATGTCCCTGGCAATTACCTAGTACCCAATCTAACGAGCCAGACTTTCATTACCCTGATCCTACAAAAGAATTTTACTACTCGGTTTCGGGTTTCCACACTCAGTGTTTTGTAAATTCATTCCCAATTTCAAATTTACCCAAATCTTATCCGGACACGTTCGTTGTAAAGAATACCTACATAGATTCAAGCACGTAGAATCTCCACTCTGCAGCTGTGACCAAAATAAAATTCAAAATATTGAACATATTTTATTCTTCTGCTCTGAATTAGACTCTCATCGTAGTGAACGTTTCAAACATATAATCACAAGTGGATTACAATGGTCACCAAACTGTCATACTCTGATCAATACTGACTGTCTACCAATTTTTCAAAAGTTTGTCCATAATATCCCTTTTCTTTCTTTTAGATTTTGCTTGTCTGTTATTATATTTTATATCGGTATTTCATTTTGTATTTTTGATCTAAATTTGTCATTCTCATTCTTCAATGCATGTATTATAACTCTTGTTATGGAGCATGCTAGAAATAAATATTTTAAAAATAAAAAATATAATAAAAAAAAACTCAGTGTTTAGTCTTAAGACCCAGTGCAGGGTAGCTAATTTATAATAAATACTTTTAGCAACACGTTCTTTTTTCTTCTTTTTTTTGGAGATGTTTCCTTTGGGGGTAGTTTGGTCGCAATTATAATGCAAGCTTTTATTTCTCCTAAAATTTCTTACCTGTACTAAAAAAAAGTCAAGAATTATCTTTTTTTAATTGAAAAAAAAAAGCTAAATACGAGAGCGAGTCGTTAAACGCCACTGAGTTGTAAAATTTGCTACCAGTTACCCGAACGTGTCCAATTTTACCGGGTTACACTTATATATGATCAACACAATCATATTTAGATTTAACTTTAAAACTATTCATAAAAATTATTGTACTTTTGCAAATCCATTAATTCCTTTAGTTTCGTAATTATCAAACTGAAATAACTGCTTTAGGCGCAACATATTTAGCTCTCGTGTTAAATTTTAATTTAGTTAACCTTAATAAAGTGGAAAACCTTTAGGACAGTATGTTTGCTAAGAGTGGTTTAGTAGTACCAGCTTAGAAGAAGGACATGCAAATTCAGAAATCTAAGGCTGGGAGCTATTTTAATTAACTTAATATGATAGCTAAACTTAATATGATAGTTAAAATAGGAAATTAACTTGTTATTTATTTAAATTTTAAAGCAAATCGTAATAAATAAAATTCGAAGAATATGATCCTAAAAATACAAATAAGTATATTACATTTATACTAATTCAGTTTTCAGCTAAAGAGTAAGTTCAATAATATGTTTTTATTATTCCTGTTTCAAATTTTGTATGATAAGGATTTTGTTTGATAAGGACAGATGCAAACAAAATATAAATATTTGCATACTAAAGACTAATTAAATATTCTAATGCCGTTCCTAATTTAGAGCTAAATATAATATACTGTTATTAATCTGACAAATGTAATTCTAAGTGCTATATAAATAAATGCAATTCTAATTCTGTTACTAATTTGACAGTTTCCTAGCAAATTAAAGCACATAGCAATAAACGAACTCAAATCGAGTTTTTTTTTTCTTTTTCTTTTTTTTTAAAAAAAAAAAAACGAAACTTGATAATTACATTTTTTGAACGTTGATTTTATCATAAAATCAGGAAGGAAAAAAAATTATTATTATATAACTCAAGAAAAACTCATTTGAGAATATTTTATAACATTTTAAGTATGAATTGATTTACATTTATATTGAAAAGAAGCAAGTAGGAATAAAATACAATTAAGGTAATATTGGAAATTTAGGTAAGGTAAATGAAAAATTAATTAAGTAGTTTTAATTGATTAGTTATTTTTTCTTAAAAAATCACGCTTTTATTTATTTAGATAAATAAATCTCTTTCGAATTATATCTTGTGAAATACTCGTTCGATAAAAAATTATACGATTTTTATACTGTTTGGTATAGGTGTTAATACTCCACCTGATAAAAAATATAAATTTTACCGGGTATCTGGATTTGGCAATGTAACAAATAAAATTTTTGCTGGATACCTGGAACCAGCCGGGGAGAAAATTCATATGTCACCGGGTACCATGAACCGAAAAATTTAAGAACTCAGCGATCTATAATAGATACGTATGACAATGGGAGACATAAAGCAATCAAAATACAGTATATTTGTAGGCAAAAACTTTCGTGCGTTCTAAACAATTGTTCAATAAAAGTTATGCGGAAACATTTCAATTTCTTTTGTGTATTATTTTTCAATTAGACCATTTTTTTATAATTATGAATAACCTCAGCCACGATGGCTCAGGGGATAGAGCGTTTGTCTTCCATTGAAGCGAACCGGGTTTGAATCCCAATCGATACGAATTCCGCACGGCTTGCACCGACCCCAGTGCTGACGTGAAATATCCGCAGTGGTGGACGGATCATGGGTTAGAGTCCCCTAGCAGTCAGGCTAACCGTGTGAGGTTCTCGTGGTCTTCCTCTCCATATAACGCAATGAGAGTTAGCTCCATCAAAAAGCCCTCCACGAAGGCAAATTTCTCCCAATACTTGATCCAGGAGTTCTCTTGTCTTCTGAATTGAGTTCAAAATTACAAGGCTACGGAGTTGAACATCAGTAATCCGTAACATAAAACCATAGTTGTAAACCCATAAAATTGGGGCAGCTGTTCAACGACGGTTATAAAATAAAATGTAAAATTATGAATAACCTATATTGATTGCAATCGTTGAAATGTATTATGAATATTTTATTAATTACCTTACTGGCTTTTTTTTTTCAGAAATACAGTTAATCTTGCTCCTATTCGTATAACTAAAAAAAAGCTGATTAAAAATATTACAAATGATTCTAGTCAAGTTGATGAAGATTCCATTGCATTCGAAGAAGAGAAAATAAAAATGGTAAAAATGTCAAATGATTTTAGTAAATCTTAATGATGATTATATATATACAGTGGTGGCCAGAAGTGTGGACATTTTTTGAAAGTTTCATGTTTTTCAACTTTGTGTGCTTGTAGAATATATTAATTTTCACTTAAATACAAACGTTTATATATCAAATTGAAGGTAATTTATTGGATGGACGTTTTTTTCGTACAAGAATTCTCAAACGTCGCCACAAATTTTCAATAGGATTGAGATCAGGGCTGTTTCCTGGCCATGGTAATATATCTATGCCTTTATTTTGAAACCATGCTTTGCATACTTTTGCTGTGTGGCACGGAGCTGAATCCTGCTGAACAATAAATGGTGCGTTGTTGGGGAAGAGATCCCTAATAGAAGGTATCAACTTTGGTTTCAGGACAGTTTCGATGTATTTTTTGGCATTCAGGATGCCATCAATCACTTAAATTCTGCCCACACCATCTGCAGACATACATTCCCAAATCATGACATTAGTTGTGTTTTTTGTAGTTGCTTCAATGCAATCAGGATGAAGTGCTTCACCTACTCTACGTCTCACGTATTTTCTACCATCACTACCAAAGAGCGATATTTTACTCTCATCGCTCCAGATTACTTGCTTCCATTGATTTTCTGACCATTTAATGTGTTCTTTTGCCCACTTAACTCATTTTTCACGTTGCTTTTGATTTAGATATGGTTTTTACCTTGGAATTCTAGCTTGTAGTCCAAATCCTGATAACCTTCTTCTTATTGTTCTTGAACTTACTGCAATACCCGCTGCATTCATTTCACATCTAATGGCATCTGATGAAATTTTTCTATCTTGAAGGCATAGTCGTTTAATTTTTCTATCGGCAGTAGCACTTGTGCATTTTTTTCGGCCTGATTTGGCATCCTGAATGCCAAAAAATACACCGAAACTGTCCTGAAACCAAAATTGATACCTTCCATCGGGGATCTCTTTCCCAACAACGCACCATTTATTTTTCAGCAGGATTCAGCTCCATGCCACACAGTAAAAGTATGCAAAGTATGGTTTCAAAATAAAGACATAGATATATTACCCTTCAATGGAGCTGTGAGAACCATATTATTCCTTCTACCTATTTAATGGAGCATAATTACTGATGCTTCCCTTTTTGTACGTGACTTAAAAGCTCATCGGGACTTATTTGCAAGATTTTCTCGAATTTCTATTCACAATTTCTCTTGCAAGATTTTCTATAATTTCGTTTTGTGTCACTTGGATGATTTTTCTCTTGCCAATAATGGTTTAATAAATATTGACGCTCTTTTCCCCTGCCTGAGACCGGTTTTTTATATATATATATATATATGGAGGAATATATATATATGGCTGTTTAACAAATCAAAAGTGTTATCTATGTTCGAAAATACATAAAATATCGAAGAAATAAAATCAGATTCACAACATGAAAAACATTACAATTAATAAAAAATAATAATAAAAGAAGTACAGGTAAAATTTTCAACAAAATTTACCAACTAAAAACCCACTGAAATATATATGTATAACCTCCTTCTTAAACAAAATATATATATATATGTTTTATTTTTTTGCAGGAAAAAGAATATTTCTTCGAAAAAGATGCGACTTTGATCAACAAATTATCACATCGATACTTTTTTGGTCAAAAATTCAGCAGTAGTTTGAAAGATGACGCACAAAAATTTGCTATTCAATTGGCAAGTGGAGAATATTATCAACATTTAGAGAAATTATTACCTATGCCTGTCATTAGGTAATTTATTACTTTTTCTGTCTTTAATGTTACCACCATAATGATTACAGGCGCATAAACTAGAAAAAAATTAAAACATTCTTACAAATTTTCAAAAATGACCGATGATATAAAAAAATAATAGAATGAAAACGAATGTAGATGTAGTAATATGGTTTGTTATGTTCTTATTAAGAAACTACTTTAATTTCTTCCCAGTTAGTTTCGAATGGTTTCAAAATTTGTCAACAGATGGCACTTGTTAGACAAACTATAGAGCAAAAACAAGCAAAATTATCAAGCTAAACAAAAACAACAAACCATAAAGCAAAACAGGAACAAAATTACAGTTGCCGGTGAAGTGGTCGGACATGCAGAAAAACATTGATTTTTTACTATACCCAACTAGCATATTGCCATCTATTATCGATCTTAGTAACCAATTTTGTAATGAAAAATCCTAAGCAGAGCGCAGCAAATCATGTTTTTCCTTCTCCTTCTATCTTTACTTAATTTATTTTTCAAATCGTCTGT
The DNA here is from genome assembly GCF_043381705.1 of Parasteatoda tepidariorum. Classification (NCBI taxonomy): domain Eukaryota; kingdom Metazoa; phylum Arthropoda; class Arachnida; order Araneae; family Theridiidae; genus Parasteatoda; species Parasteatoda tepidariorum. Next base: position 77,324,417 of record NC_092210.1, read on the forward strand.
AATTTTTTAAACATCCGGCATAACAGTTATTTTTATTTAAAGCCAAAACTTATGATAATAATCAAATTTGAGCAAAATGGCGAAAATCTGTAAATTTTTTGACCAATTTATTCTACATACTATTTATCCTATATGCGTGATCTAAAAATAAACTGTTTAAGTAATCTTCTTATTTCAAAGAAATTGTCTCAATGTTCCTAATTTTCTGTTGTCCGTGGTGACATTAATTTCTAATACAACAAGTTCTAATTTTCAACCTAATGCACTGAAAAACTTTTTCCTATCAAAAGCGTAAATATTTTTAAAACTAAATATCTTCTCTCACTTTTTTAAAAAATATTTACGCAAAGCAATCTATTTAAGGAGATTTCGCAGTTTTACGTATCATTCCGTACGAACCCTATGTAAGATTTTAAGAGGCGCACCTGAAGTGCACTTGGGTCAGTGACAGACATGTGCTGTTGTGCTCTGGACCCTTCCGTCTTTAGCAAGACTTTGCATTCACGTTAAATACTCGAACGAGTACACTTATATGCAAGTGGTGGTGCACTTTTCTATTTATTATTATATTTCCTATTTATTTTAACTTTGTACAATATATTTCCTCTTTATTATATATTTCCTATTTATTGTAACTCTGGATAGTTCTGTAACACAGTTTTGTTCATATCCAAAACAGAGACGGCGGCGCTTACGATTGTCTATTAGAGAGAGATTATTATGCCCCTGTTTTGGTAATTGCATGAGTAAATACTGTTATCAAATATTGAAAATTTAAATGTATGTAAACAGAGCTCTTTCTTAACAAAAAAGTTTCAGAATTAAGGTTCGAAAGAACCAGATCTGATATGAAGNCTGCCGTGTTTAACATTTAAAAGCTTTTAATTTGTTTTGAAAGCATATTTGTGAAAAATTGATAACGAAATAAAACGGAACTATATGTTGTCGCGGATGATTACTTATATCTTATACCACAATGGTCCTTTTTGCAACTTGCCATGGAGTATAAATACATTTAATTGTATATAAAACTTCTTTTCAGATCCTTACTGGAGGAAACCTTGAAAATTATTTCGCAAGAATTGAAAATAAATAGTGACATATCAATAGAAAGCGTGATGAATATCCAAATCGTTCCTTCTCTGGTTCCTCAACAAGAATTGTGTCAATCTAAGTTGATATCCGCACATTCAAACCTAAATATTGATTATACTTATTGGATTGACTTCTTAACTGTGAGATATTTAAATTCATTTCAATAACGTTTTATGGATTTAAAAATTTATTTGATAATTGATTTTTTTCTCTCTTTCTTTAGTATTTTAGAACAGATGGAAAACAACAGAAAACTCGAATTATGCTCGTAAGTTGACTTTGCAATTAGATATATTCATTAAAACAAGGTAATCTTGCGGTAAAATAGTTCAGTCACTATTTTCAAAAAGATGATTGGGGGGAGGAAGATGGGCATAGTTAAAAAATGTTCTTAAAATATAATTAAAAATATAAAAAAACGCAAGTGAACATGTCAAATAATAAGTCTATATTACCAATTTTTAAACTGAACTATATTATTAATTTTTTATTATTTATATTTAAACTGCATGTGAACTATATAATTTGTTTTTAAACTACATATGAACTATATTACTTGATTTTGAACTATATTATTAATTTTTTACCAGTTGACTATTTATGCTAAGACTCCTTTACCAGACTTTTGCTATACAAATCGAGGAATGTAGGAAAAAATAAGTTAACACAGTCGTAATCATTTTTTATCTGCGCATTTGTGAAACCTATGAGTTATATTGTTAATTCTTGCAAAATTAATTGAATTGGATCAGCGGCTATTTTATGGTCTCTAATTTATTTAGAATGCCAATTTATTATACGAACATTTTGATTTTAATATTTGAAAAAGTCAAATGATTTTATAAATAAGTGCGGAAATTTAGATTTAAAAACTTATTATGGTAATCTGGATGTTTAAAACTTATTTTTCTTCTGCCAAATCATTAAGTATGACGATTTTCAATAGAATTTTTATTATAAATAGCTTCCTATTGTACCTATATATTCTAAACTGATGCTTCTAAGCTAATTGAAATGCAACATTCAGAACATTCTTCTGAGCTTATCTTAAGTCCGGTTAACCCTCAAGCTATGCTAACATACCATTAAGATTATCTTACTCTATATCTGGAGTAAATTGGTATCAATAAAGTAACTTTCTAAAAAATCTTTACCAGTTATGAAGAGCTTCAAGACATGGAATTTTGTCCTCACTTTATTGTAAAGCTGGACTGCTATCCTCTGTAACGATCCCCTTGTCATCAAAAACTAAATACTATTCTCATCCTTCTCCAGTTATCTCTATTATTAGTACTCATAGTAAATTAATAAGATTTTTTAATACTATTATAATCTTTGCAGGAACCATCAATGAACTCTAGACTCTGCTTTAAGAGTGAAAATTTACGAATGATTTCTTTGTCATCTTGGAATATTGAACAAAATCAAGATTCTTCTTCTAACTGGTAAAATTCATAACTTCTTTTAGCAGGTCATTTTTGCTGTTAATGAAATAAATTATCATTTTAAGTTTTAGGCTAAAAAGAAATATTACTGATGTGTAGATTAAGTTTTTGAAAAATAAATATTAAATGTACTAGGGATCAGCAATTAAAGTTGGCATTGTGATTGAACTGTTAATTTTCATCAAATCGTGCTGTAAAGTTTTCGATTCGGATTGCTTACATTTGACAACTTTAATTAGACGCAACCTTCATTTTTCTTATAAATACCCTTAATGATCTTCATTTTTCTTATAAATACCCTTAATACACTCAAACCAAGAATACAAGCAATCAAACATTATACTACTCCTAAAACATATAGGGTAAGATTGGGTAACAAGGAACCTAATTGAGGGAGAAATATAATTCAGACTAAATATATTTCAGAAGCGAGAAGATAGTATAAAAAAAAAAAAAACAGTTTAATTATAACTAATTTGAAATTTTATAATTTGCCATGTAAAATTACATTATTTAAAATGATACAAAAAATTGTATACCTTATAATTCAAGTTTTTCGTCTATTATTAAATAAAATAATAAAAAATAATAAATATTTACTCAAAGTTATTGTGTGTATAGAATTATCTTTAGATAAACAAATTTTATAATTGTGTGCAAAAAATTGTTAATTCACTTAAAAAGTTCTCGAGAAACATGCGTAAAAAGTAAAATTAACATTAAAAGATCCAAACTTCGAACTGCTCTCCTGACCTAACGATTGGCACCATTTTTCCCAAATCGCGAAAAACCCTCTATGGTTTTTGGGTTAAAAATCCGAATCCGTCGAAAAGAAATTGAGGTAACTCCTTTGAACTTATAAGATTGAGTTCTAGAACGTAAGGATTCGATCATTATATCAAAAGTTAGTCAGGGTGGTCCGTTTTTAATTTTGTGCACTATACACTGAGCAAAATAATAATAATAATAAAAATTAACACCTGGAATAAATTTTGATTTAATGATCGGATTTCTATATACTACATACTTATCCGATCACTGGAATATAAATTATTCAAAGTGACGTCTTTTGTTTCTTCTTCTGTATCTACTTGCTTTTCTTTAGGGCAAGTTTGCAAGAAAATATTCCGGTACCATATTTTTCGTCTAATATCAGAGGGATTGTTATAAATTTCCTTGTAGCAGATGAGGTGCAATCCTTTATCGAAAAAGGTATGAGAATTTTCTTGTTCTTATACTGACTTGCTTTGAATATGGGGTTCTGGCAATTTAATAAACGCTGTTTCACATAGAATGTCAGTATTTATTTTTAAAAAATAAGTACCAGTGGTGTTATGAGAAATTTTTTTTATTTGCCTTTAGTGAACTCTATCTCATTTTTTTACAATGCTTTAATTATTTCGCTTTCGTGTCTGTGAGGATTAAATCTTGCAATCAAATTTCACTTTGCAGCTAGCTAGAGCACTAAAATATCTTCTAGAGTTCTGTGCTTCTTAACAACGCATATTTCTATCTTTTTCAGACCGTTTCTAGTATAATTTATATTGCCATGTTATCGATAATATAAATTTATTGATAGTCAATATTTTGGCATTGTTTCAATAAACTTTTGCTGTAATTTTGCCGATCTATATAGCTTTGATTTTCTACTGAGAGAGAAAATAATGAATATATATTTAAACACCATAAATCAATGCTTTAATCCCAGAACCAAGTCAAAAAATTATTTCCTTTATTTAACTGATAAAGAAGCTTAGAAAGCTTTTACTAGAAGTTTAAAATTGACCACAATAAGCCAAATCGATGGTACTTTAATGTTCATTAAATGTTGATATAAATGAAAATTTGTCAAACATCTATAGCAACTTATCTACTACTAGGTTACGCGATTTCCTCTATCTCTACACTTTCATGTTATCATGGTTACGGCGAATCTTCCGTTTTATCTACTGCAGTAAGTTTCAAAAGAAATTGGAATATGATTACAAAAGGGAAAAACAAGATTTTCCGTATCCATGGAAACGGAGAACGAGAAAGCATGGTGAAAAAATCGTGTGACTGGCTATAGTAACCCTAATTAATGAACATTTTAATGCTTGTTAAAATTTTATGTGGATATAAATTTGTCAAAAATCAATAGCAAGGCATCTACTGCAATACACTACTCTTTGCATAATTTTTCTCAAAGATACACGACTTCCACACTTTCTCTCTCTCTCTCTCTCTCTCTCTCTCTCTCTCTCTCTCTCTCTCTCTGTTATCATGGTTGCTGAAAATCTTGTTTTTTCCCCACGGTATTACATTTCAGTAAGAATTGGAATATACTTATGTGGGGGAAAAAAGCTAGATTCGCCGAAAACATGGTTTGATTTGATTTCTTCATTTACGTCGCACCTGCACAATGGTCTACTGGCGACGGTCTGGGAAACATCCCCGAGGATGATCTGAAGACATGTCATCACAATTTTGATCCTCCGCAGAGGGGATGGCACCCTCGCTTCGGTAGCCCGACGACCTGCACGCGAAGTCGAGCACTTTACGGTAGAACAGTTAAACGAGGTCCCTACGCAGACTGATCCAAGTGGTCACCCACCCGCGCACTGGCCGCAGCCAGTGATGCTTGACTTCGGTGATCTACTTGGAACCGTGTCTTAACGATCAGTCCACTGCGGGACTCCGAAAACAGGGAAACGAAAGAGGGGAAGAGTAGAGAGTGGACTAATCATGTAACCTTCATTTGCATATTCTATTTATAAAGAGCATAAGTGTGATAAATAAAATAATTAATTCGATGATTTTTTTTATTCTAGGTAATGTAGTTCACTTAAAAGGCAAAAGTGGTCCAATTGAAGTAAAAATTTCTTTACAATCACCGACTAAATCTACAAGATGTTTTGAATCCACAGAAATCATTTTGGCTGAGAAATACGGTGCATATTCATACAGAGATGAAGCAAGCAATAAGGTAATTGTTTACATTTTGAAAATCTTAGCATGGTTCTTAAAGGTCCCGCAGTGGACTGTTCGTTAAGACAGATCACCGAAGTCAAGGGCGAGGGGTGTTGCTTAGTGGGCAACGGAGTTCCTGTGCACTGTGGCACGTCAATAGCCCATTGTGCAGCTCTAATGCGATGTAAATGAACTACAACTACAACAGCATGGTTCTTATGAGGAATTTTTCATTGTTGAAATCAATCTTGTCAGATTAAATCATTGGATACTTGTTAGTATTAAATCATCAAATACGTTTATCGTGAATTCTTCGTGAATTTAGAGTCAAAAATCATTCAAAATCTATTATTTAATTATAGGTTTAAAACTTGCGTTAGAATGGAAAAGATGGATTGAGATGGGAGATTTTTTAGCTATGAATAGCATACATCGTCACTAAGTCAACCAATAATAAGACGGCAATTGATTATGAAAATGATTGTTGATATAGCAATAAAAGAAGTTTCATATAAAAGTATATGACGTAATATTAAAAAAACATATGAATTTCNGGAACCGTGTCTTAACGATCAGTCCACTGCGGGACTCCGAAAACAGGGAAACGAAAGAGGGGAAGAGTAGAGAGTGGACTAATCATGTAACCTTGAGGTGCACATTCCATTTATAAAGAGCATAAGTATGATAAGTAAAATAATTAATTCGATGATTTTTTTTACTCCAGGTAATGTAATTCACTTAAAAGGCAAAAGTGGTCCGATTGAACTAAAAATTTCTTTACAATCACCGACTAAAGCTACAAGATGTTTTGAATCCACAGAAATAATTTTGGCTGAGAAATATGGTGCGTATTCATACAGAGACGAAGCAAGCAATAAGGTAATTGTTTACATTTTGAAAATCTTAGCATGGTTTTTAAGGAGCATTTTTTATTGTTGAAATCAATCATGTCAGATTAAATCATTGGATACTTGTTAATATTAAATCATCAAATACGTTTACCGTGAATTCTTCAGCCTACTTTAAGAGCTAAAAATCATTCAAAATCTGTTATTTAATTATAGGTTTAAAACTCACTTTAGAATGGAAAAGGTGGATTGAGACGAGATATTTTTTGGCTATGAATCGCATAGATCGTCACTATGTCAACCATTAATACGACGGCAGTTGATTATGAAAATGATTGTTGATATACCGACAGAAGAAGTTTCATATAAAAGTACTTCTTAATATATGAATTGACGTAATATATGAATTTCTAAATCGATTTTTTTTTAAATTTAGTATAATTTTTTCTTTTTGAAGTAATTTTTTTTTTGAGTAAGCATTGAAAATCAACGCGAGTAATGACATTGTAACTTTTAATTACTAGCCGTATGGAACGGGCATTGTAGCTTTTAATTGCTAACTACCATTTACCTAGCAAATGTAAAAATAAAATATTAGTTTCCGGATGATCCGCTATATTAGTGATCACCTAGTCCACTTTTTTAGAAGAGTAAAACTTCAAGTAGTATCTCGATATTTAAAACCTAGAAAAAAATAATTAAAAAAAAATTTTAAAAAATACGTGTTTCAGTAAAATATTTATTTATAAAAAAAGCTCCGTGGCTTAATACAACCTATTCTAACATTAACAAAATTACGTTAATGAACCTAATGGCATTGAAAGTCCCCGTTCGGACGATTTACTTTTGAGTCATGGTGGCTCGGAGAATAGAGCTCTCGCCACCTAATGGGGTAACTCGAGCTCGATACAATGGTTGCTCGATACGAATCCCGCACCCGGCTCGCACTGTCTACAGTGCTGACGTAAAATATCCTCAGTGGTAGACGGATCATGGATTAGAGTTCCGTTATTGCCTGGCTAACTTTGGGATGTTTTCGTAGTTTTCTTCTCCGTGTAACGCAAATGCAGATCCGTTCCATCGTAAAGTCCTAAACCAAGGCAAATTTCTCTCAATGCTTGATCCAGTCTTCTGGATTGGGTTCAAAGTTGAACGATAGTAGCTGTGATCTCAAAATTGGAACGATTGTTATAAAAAATATCAAAAAAATAGCACTTTAGAAGCAGGGCTAAAGAGAATACAAGGGCTCGTTCATTCCGCTCTTAGAGCTACAATCACCGACTAAAGCTACAAGATGTTTCGAATCAACAGAAATCATTTTGGCTGAAAAATACGGTGCATATTCATACAGAGATGAAGCAAGCAATAAGGTAATTGTTTACATTTTGAAAATCTTAGCATGGTTTTTAAAGAGCATTTTTTATTGTTGAAATCAATCTTGTCAGATTAAATCATTGGATACTTGTTAGTATTAAATCATCAAATACGTTTATCGTGAATTCTTCGTGAATTTAGAGTCAAAAATCATTCAAAATCTATTATTTAATTATAGGTTTAAAACTTGCGTTAGAATGGAAAAGATGGATTGAGATGGGAGATTTTTTAGCTATGAATAGCATACATCGTCACTAAGTCAACCAATAATAAGACGGCAATTGATTATGAAAATGATTGTTGATATAGCAATAAAAGAAGTTTCATATAAAAGTATATGACGTAATATTAAAAAAACATATGAATTTCTAAATCGATTTCTTTTTAAATTTAGTATTTATCTTTTTGAAGTAATTTCTTTTTTAAGTAGACATTGAAAATCAACGCGAGTAATGACATTGTAGCTTTTAATTATTAGCCGTAAGGAGCGGGCATGTAGCTTTTAATTACTAGCCTTAGAGAGCAATCATTTACCTAGCAAATGCAAAAATAAAATATCAGTTTCCGGCTGATCCACTATATTAGTGATCAGCTGGTCCACTTTTTTTAGAAGAGTAAAACTTCAAATAATATCTCGATATTTGAAATCGAAAAAAAAAAACTTTTTCTTTTGAAAAAATACGTGTTGCAGTAAAATATGTATTTATGAAAAAGGCTTTATGGTTTAATGCAACCTATTCTAACATTGACAAAATAATTACGTTAATTAGCCTACTAATCATTTTTTCTTTTTGTATTTAAGGATCTTTTGGTAAAACTGCATTCCATCTTCATTGCTTGCGACAACATGGAAACAGGATTTTGGATAGCCAAAATAAGTCAAGTATAAAAAAAAGTTTTGTTTAAAAAAAATTACTCATAACCTTTTTCTGTTTTTTTTTTCTTCTTTTTTTTGTAGACCGATAAAAATATTTTATTCTAATAAATAGTGTTTTTTTAGACTCATCCACGAATTTCAAGAGAATATGTTTTGCAATTCTATGTACTGGATTTGTCCGATCACGCTAATGTGGGTAAGAATTATTTACAACGTTAATAGTTTACTTTCTTTTTCTTACCTCCTTCTTAGATATGAATTTAAATTTTTCGGCAAAATTTTTATTAAGGGAAATTTTTATGTATATATATATATATATACACAAATAAGCTGCTTTTGGATGATTGACCGAGTATAGACAATGGCAATTTTTTTTTTAAATGCATAAATTTTGAAATTTCTCAGCGTATTCCTCGGCTCACGTTGGATATGACGAAATAATTCGTCACATAAACTAAACTAAACTCGCAAACTGGCGCGACAGTCCATAGAGGGCCAAGGCCTCCTGTGCCCATCTCAATTTTCTTGACCTTGGTCTCTGGGGTGCAGGAGCAGATGTTCCAGTTAGGTGGTCAGCCGAACTCGGAACCCCCAGTGTTTAATTCCCAAGCATGCTTGGTACTCATTTACTGACCCACTGAAGGGATGAAAGGCTGAGTCAACCTTGCCCGGCCCGAATATCGAACCAGGGACCTGTGGCACGACAGCGCGAAGCGCTACCGCTCAGCCACCTGGGGTCAATTCGTCATATATGAATTACTATTGCAATGGACATTACGACATTGTCATGGAAATCAATTGAGGTTGTGATGATACTACTAACTTTACAACTACAATAGTCTTATATAATTTCTAAAACTCATTAAATAATGTGGATACTAATTATTGAGATATAAAAACTAGTATTAGAGTGTTAACTTTCGATATCTACTCCGTGACATCAGAGGGCAAAGGGTTCAACAATTTAAGTCAATAACAAAAGTATTTATAGATTTACTTTAAAGTGTCGAAGTTAATTTCTTTGCTATAAATTTTATGTACTAAAATATTTTTTTTTAAATTAATATTTGTATTATTGTGAATATAAATACTGAAATTAGTATTAATTGATATGAAGAAGAGCACTTTCTTAAATTTGTAATAAGCTATTTGTCTTAAAATTAGCAAAAGTTAGTTAATAATTTTGGAAGTTCATTTTCATTTTCATAAATATTTATTTTATAAGAACAAAAAATTCCCGAAATTTTCATTTCCATTTCTCTGAGTTTTGATTAAAGTAAAAATAAAAAATTGTTTAGATGTTTCATAATTGTATAATTTTATACCTCTTTATATTATAGATGCACTGTCAAAAGACATTGGTTCTCTTTGGAGTTTGAAACATTTTGCATTTATTACAAAAAGCGACTCGTATAACTTTTACTCCGATGAAGTCAGACAAAGTTCCAATTTTATTCGTCAGAGGGGTTCAACGAAAAAGAAAACTATTTCCAGACAGGTATGAGCAAAAAACTTCATTTACATCAATTTTTGGTTTTAAAAAAATTTATAAGAAAAAGTTATGCTGAAAAATTTCCCTAATTATTGTTGATCTACCATCGTCTCTTGAAT